>NC_048893.1:127508393-127590950 GCF_011077185.1 Oxyura jamaicensis
AGGGAAGGGAAGGGAAGGGAAGGGAAGGGAAGGGAAGGGAAGGGAAGGGAAGGGAAGGGAAGGGAAGGGAAGGGAAGGGAAGGGAGGAATGCTTCCATCCCAGAGGCTTTTAAAATGCCTCACCTGCCCTGAGCATGCTCTCATATACTCTCCCCTTCCTACAGCTTGGGAAAATAAAAAGCCTTGAAGAATAGCTAGGAGCAGATTCTCTGTTGCTCAGACATTCTCCTACTCAGGGGCCTCTGCTGACTGTAAGCAACCTGTGCAGCACAGGTAGGAGAATTCCTGGGGGAAGCAATATTCCTACCTTTTCTGTAGCCTGATCCTACCCTTTCCTAACCAGATCCTTCACGCGACAGACTGCAAACCATGAGCACACAATTTGTTGTGCACTTAGGGACATCTGCCATACATTCCTTTTCCCCTGCTTCTATATTCACTAAAAGCACAGAGAGAGAAGCCAAAGTGAGGTTTCATTTCCACCAAAGCTGAAGCACAAGTGAGGGAGCAGTATCAATGGAAGAAATGCAGTGGGCCATCGGACAGAGATCACCCATTAACCACAGGCAATACCAGCCTAAGTGAGTTGGTGGTCTCACATCACACGATGTGAGACCTTTCCAACCTCAGAGACCCCTGAGGAAGAAAGAGAAAGTCACACAAGGAAATAAAGACTGCATATTACATTTTACATGTTATTTACATATTTCTCCTAATTTACATATTAGAAAACATTCAAACATTAGGGAAAGTATACAGGAATGACAAATAATAAATAAATCTATATGCATTGGATATTTCTTTTTAATTTTAATACAAATAATATTTGTGCCTGTGCAAAGAACAAAACTGAAATTACAAGAGCTACAATATTCACTATCTGCTTCTCATCTATGCTTCCATTATCTTTTATGGGTAGAAAAAAAAAGATTGTGAATGAGAAACGGAGACGAAAGGTGTCATGTATCAGGTACATCAGCATAACTTGGCTAGTTTTCATAATATGTAACAAGGTAGAAAAATATAGAAAGAAACCTTATCTTTTCTCACGGATAAAGAATAAAAGGAAATATCTTTGTAATTAGTCAAATTGGTTTTTAAAACTGTCTTTTCTAGAACTGAAGTCAAATGAGAAATGTTTCTAAAGAAGTTGTTTGCATGCAGTGCAAGGCTTTTCAAAGGATGTTCAGGCTCTCGAAGGTCACCACGAACTTAATGAGCTTTTCATTCACAGGTGGCCTTCAAAAATACATTTTAATTGACATAAGGAACTCAATAAGTTGTTTTGTGGCTGGCTTTCCAAGAGAGGGAAGTTGCAATAACTTTTTGTTCTTTTCATATTAGATGGATAAATACGTGTGAGAGGGCACATGCTAGAGCTGAGGACCATCAACGTGTGATGTTCCCCGAGGCACCAGCACAGGGCCCACCTGCAGCTGGCAGGCTGTGGTCCCATGGGGGATGAGAGCAGCAGGGCACTGTGCATGTAGCCAGGTATTCCTGGAGGCACAATGCCTCCTGCAGGAGGGACTCTGGGATCTGTGCCATTCTCACTGGTTGGCAGGCTCCCCTCGATGACACCTTTTGGTCAGGTACCTACTGACTGCGAGCGTGTGTAGTTACAAAGAAGGGTCACCAGGGCAATGGTAAATTCTAATACCTGTCCAGAAGATTTCAGTGCAGCTCCTGCGGTGCGCAGGATCACATTTCTAACCCTTTTAGCCCAGTCAGTAAAAGAAGAAAATTGGTCACGGCTTAATGATTTCTTTTAGTGCTTGAATTGCAGTGCTGGACTTGAGATTCCCCTAAGCTGAGTACTGTACAACAGTAAGAGGTAGCCAATAGCCACAAAAGACTGCAGTCTGGATAGATGGGAGCTGGAAAGAGAAATGACATGGGGAAAGAAAAAATGAATTGTCCAAAAAATTGTCCAAAATTGTCCAAAGACAAGCAATAGCAAGGGAGCAAATCAGCATCCTATGGACAGAGTTGGATTTTACCTCTCTGTCAGAAACATACTTCCAATTTTGGTAATTTATATCACTTTACTTCCAACTTCAAAAGTTACCTCCATATAAAAGCAAAAAATACTCCTTCTTGAAATATTTTCTGAGTTCCTCATTGCCTCTGGTAAGAGAAGCTGAATTCAACCAAGCCAGGAATCAATGAGTAATTGTTAGTATTGTTGCTTTTATTATTAACATAACTGCACTTCAGCTCCCCACAAATTTTACATACATCTGTAATGAAGCTGAACTTTTATTTCTTTCACAGATCTATGTGGGTGAAATTATATCAGGTCTCATTACTGCTTTTTATTCCTTCCCGTGCTTTGAGTCTTGTTAGCTGGGGAAGAGGAAAGAGAAAATGCTGTTGACTTTCATCACTGAAACAGCACCTGTCAGTAAGCACAGGCTGACAGTGAGAGTGGTGGCCCCTGCTTATCTGCAGCTCCAGGGACACTGCTTTTCCCTTCCCCTCCATCAGATCTACCCACCGTGTGGGCACTGAGTCTGTAATGTGGTTGTGCTGGTGGAGAGGAAGCTTTGCACAGAGAAATCCCATCTTTTTCCAGTCCTTTATGCCAAAAGAGAGAGAGGAACAAACACATGGTCACTGTGGTGTGCCTCTGACTCCCCTGTGAAATCAGTGAAATGAGGATAACTGACAGTGATAAAGACAGCACGCGTGCCCTCCCGTCAGCTCAGTGCCACCCACCAAGAGGATACCTACGCAATTTGGGTCTGAAAGATTTCTAGGAAACATATCCATGCCTATTCTGTAAAATGGTGGCCTCTTGGCAAGACATTGCCTCATTAGATTGGCTTTTTTTTCTTATCTTTGAAAAATAGAGAGCCCCTGCTTGTGCTGGACAGTAACAAGACAGCAATGGATGAGATTACAGTGGGATGTCCACTAACACACCTAATTTTATGTACCTCTTTGTACATCAGTCATAACTGTGACATTTTCTTCAGAATTAGGTGGTTGTTCCAAAGTTTATCAGGCACCTGCTTTTCACACAGCTTTATTTTGCTGCTGAGACAATAATTCTGTCGCACACAAGGCTGACTCCAAGTGAGTGAAGAGGAGATTAATTCCTAAACAACAAAATTATTGTTTTCCTAATAGCATCCTTACTAAGGACAGATTTGGCTACTTTATTTTGCTCTTCTCAGTGGCTACATGAATGCGGCTGCTGGAAGGCGAGTAGAATTTGGCTGGTGGAAAGTAACTCTCCTTTCTCCTGTAAGCCTTCCCCTCCTCCAAGCCAAAGAGAAGTATTTGGAGCTGTGGGCCTAAACAAAGTTTTCTCAGAGAGGTGTTTTATCAGGCATCACAGGTTCTTTCAAGCAGTTCATCAGTTCATGATGAAATGATCTCAAAAGCAGAACAAGTCAGTCTGATCAACAGAAAATAAAGAGATGCAAAAAAAAAAAAGGAGGTAATAAACACATTTCATCTTCTAATTAATCTATCAAAAGCTCTATATTCCTTTTAGTCTAAAATAAAAGAGAAATTAATAAGATTTTTTTTTCAAAGAGTAGTTGTATGATTGTTGTACTTTTAATGACACTGATTTTTAACCTTTCCTTATGAAAAGGGATTTTTTAAAAACCTGTATGTAAAGAACACTTATTAAAAAGCTTTTTTTTTTTTTTTTTGTAACATCCACATGTGTGAAAGGCAGACAAATTAGTACTAAAGTGTTGAACGAACCTCAAAACACATTGCATCTGACAGTGCTAATAAAGAGATGGAGGACACAAGTGTTTAACCCACAATTTCCCAAACTGTTTGTCTCCTTGTACATACATCTGTCTTTCTTGTAGCAGAATAGATATTAAAAGTACCTAAAGCATATTGTACTCTGGATAAATTATACAAAAAAATACAACAGTAAAAAGTATTAAATTTAAAAAGTAAACCCACCCAGACATGCTAGTAGTCCTGTTCCACTGCCCATCACCTTGGGGTGGAAGAAGGAACCCTTTCATACAAACTGTTTGCTCTTCTGTTCCCTCTTCCCTCTGCACACACAATGTTTTGCTCCTCTGGTCAAGCAACAGGAAGCCCCAGCCTGGATAGGATAGCTAAATGTTTTGGCAATTTAAAAAATAAGAAAAAAAAATAATAAATAAATAATAATAAAAAAAAAACTAATAACACAGCTTGTTCTCATACAATAAGTGCATAGAAATTCAGAGAGACATTGCTGTGGAACACTGTTTGATTGGACTGTAAGATCTCATTGCATCTTGGAAACAGCACAATCAATACGAGCTACACTGCTTAAAAATGGAAGTCATTTAGAAACAATAACAGCTGACAAAAACAATTTAAACCACTGCTGTGCTAAAGGCTCTGCTGCTACTTTGCATCCTGTATCGGGTGAACTTTTTTTCTTTGGCTCAGCTCTGTCAAACCCAATAATAATAGGTACCCCGTGCTGTGAAGAGGGCTGCAAACCTGCAATGTACATTAAATATAAGGATTTAAATTTAAATAACTCTATTTTCGAAACATAACAACAACAGTTATTACTGTCAGCAACACAAAAAGAATGAACCTGAAACCTGTTCCCAAGTCAAACTGGACTCTTTATGTGAAAGCCAAGATGTTATTAAAAGGGTAGCTATTATTAAGTAGACAGCTAATCAATCAGCCACCAAGACACTCAGCTTCGCACTGAATCTGGTGCCATCTGTAAAACACGTTGAGATCCTTGACTGGAATGAGATGCAATAGAAACGCAAGGAATGATTGTGGGCAATCACACTGCAGTGATGAAGTGCCAAGGAAACGTCAATACTAGTCAAATGGTAATTTTTCTGATTACTACATATAGTCCAGGCTCTCCCTCTCTCAGGGCTGATGCATGGTTTTACATCAAATCTTTCAGACAACTAAGTTACAATCCATGACCGGGTATAAAAGCACATACCAAAGTCTCAGCTCACACCTTGGTAGCGTTGTCTTCAGTGGAACATAATCACATCCCTAGTTTTACAAATGTGTTTTGGTAGCCTCCTAATGGGAATGTGCTGTTAATGAGGCTTATTACAGTAATTTGTATTGGAATAGCTTACAGGCCAGTGGCCCAGCGTGCTTGGCACTGTGCAAAAATTGGAACACAGGTTTCTCTGCTCTGTAAATTCTACAAACTACAAGAGAGAGAAACAACTTACTTGGGGGAAAGAGTTGGGAAGCAGAGAAGAAGCAACAGGAACATACACAGCAGTGTTATGGTGAGAAAATAATGAGGTAAGCAGTGGTCACAGCACATGGAGAATTAGTCTGGTTTCTTCTCATCTCACCTCAAATCTTACAGTGTAAATTTGTGTGAGTTGGTAGCCCAGCATTCACTACCTCTGACCCATTTACCTGACTTGGCATTTTATGCTAAAGACAAACCACACTGTAACATACTTCATCTCCAAGCAATGCAATGGAGCACAGTGACTGACTGACTCAGATGCAGCCATTGTACCGAGCCACTGCCCATAACAATCAATAAAAGAGAAAGGGTGAGTAATAATAATGATAATACTGCCCCCCCAAAAAAATGTTAGCTCAATGAGGGACACCTATTGTATGACATTATGGAAAGAAGTCTGGAATTTTAGTTCAGACAGAAGGAAATGTCTCGAGATCAGACAGACATCAGTAATGGGAAGAAGGCTGCTCCTCTTCTCTCTCAATGAATTAAAGAATGTCCATGGGGAAGACTGAGAGGAGGTTGACAGCTGCAGATCTTTCCTTCATTTTTCATGAATATCATAAACTTTATAACCCTTCAAGTCCAAACCGATGCTGAAGCCTCAACTCTTCCTCTATTTGTGAGATTCAGTAGTGAATCTCAGGAGCTCCTGGAAAACCATGGAACTTGGTCAGAGAGTGTTACTGAAGTCTTCTTGACACCACAGGTGACAAATCTGGTCTGAGGTATGTGTTACTGCTGATCACATGTTTACCAATTGACTCTGTGCATGTACACATCAGTGCATATGTGTGCGGGTGATCCATATCTGAAACTGACAATTTTTCATTTTTTTTACCAGTCAGGTGGCATACCTATCTCCTAACTATGTCCTCTCCCTACTCTTCCAACATGTAGACCTTCTCACTCCTTGACACTGCCTTGGCTGGACAAGGGTGCCCAGTTCCAGCTTGATTACCAGTATCCTCTAAGAGCGGCCGGTGTCATGACCCACAGAAGCAACAAAACCATAGAATATCACATGTTGGAAGGGACCCACAAGGATCATTTATCCCAGCTCATGGCTCCACACACACAATTTCTGACTTTTGCTTGCTGTCTGGGCTGTGCTCCACCAGGCAGCCTATAACTTAAAGAACTGGAAGCCATTTCTGCCAGGTACTGCAAAAAGGAAAATCATAAAGCTAGGCCTTAGGTTCGAAAGTTTACGTAATAAAACAGAGCAAATGGAAACACAGACAAGAATTCACAACTGTAACAGTCTCACAGTCTCATTGATTCTTTTGCACTTTTCTTTGTACCCTTGGTCTACCAAGATATTGCTGAAGAAGGCATTAGCTTTGCTATGAAGAATGATTTTTTTTTTCTAAAGTACAGAGAAAATTATGTCACTTGCTTTATAAAAATAATAATGCAATATTCAGTAAGCCACACTACAAATAGGTTTATAAAACATCAACAATTTCTAATTGATTGCCAACTGCACCCGTGCAAATGAAATGCTGGTAGAAACAGCTATGTTCTATTGTTCTCTAGATGCATTCCCTGTTTTGGATAATCTTTTATAGAGCTGCAAAAAGGGTTTCGTATTCATTAGCTAGCTCTTGTTGGTTGGGAGCCATTGATTTACTAAATATCTTGCTTATTAGTGTGGAGGCATAGAACAGAAGGCAATACTTCATGACTGCATTTTAATAAACAACATTGAATATTTTTAGTAAGTAGCTGGCAGGAGGTAGGCTACCAGTTTGTTTGTTCCTTTTTTTTTTTTTTTTTTTTTTTTTTATGAAATGATTCAGCTGATGGATTCTGATGTTTCCCTTAAGTTGACTGTGTCCTTTTCTGTCACCTTCCTACAAATGCAGCTCTGCCAACCATTCAGGCCAAGAATCTTGCTTGTGATAGCTCAATAGATTAAATACTCAGTTGAGATCCCAACAGATAACACAGCACCGATTACTGACTCATTTTATAACCTTGAGCTAATCGTGTAATCTACTCTTGTAGGAAGTGTGCAAAATCGATCCACTGTAAGCATGTACTGCATTTTGAAGAAGCAATAATTGAATGAGTAACACCTTTTGCTGTTGGGCAATGGCTGGGGACAAGAATCAGCTTTAAAGTTAATGTACCTACTACGTCAAGTCCTGACCAGTGTGAAGATCACCTTCTTTGAGCATCTCTAATGAGTCATGCTTCACTCTAAAGCTTTGAGCTTATAAAAAAAAAAAAAGGGGGTGTTATTTATGAGAAAATTAACAGAACTTCAGTTTGAGGAATTAGAGAGATATCAGAATGATAAGCGGAACACTTACCCCTGACAATTTTAGCCATAACTAGCCAATACTATTCTTCATTCATCAGTATAAACATCAAAATACCAACTGTGTATATAACTTGTCTCTGTTCTTTCTTCTGACAATAAATCCTGCCCGTCAGGAGGTTACACATTTCCACACCCTCCTGACATATATGGAAGAGACATACGACATATCAATGCTTCTCCAGCCCCACCTTAACATCCCTGCCAGATTTCAGCACGTTCAGGATTTTGCCCCAGGATGTGTATGTACATCTGTGTATGTGGCAGAAGGCACAGGAAAGGGATTATTTTTCACTCTCGACAGCATGAGGGATTTGAGCACTGATGTTAGAAACAGTGCATCTCCTCGCCAAAGTGAAATGAAATCTGCTCTAAAAAAGCAGTGGAATGGCAGAGACTATCTCAAATGCACACTTTGAGAGCATCACTAAGGTCACACAAGTGGTGCTCAACAGAAAGGAACCGTACTTTTTCTTATTAGTCCAACAAGAGATCAGAGAAACACGGTTACATTCTGAGACTAATCACTAACCTTTTAGTCATCCCTGTCTTTTCTACACATCACAAGATGAAACAGAATGAAACGCAGGCTTACTTGCAACTCTTGCCATTATGATTCTTAAATGTGAGATGGGTTTTAGGAGAGAATGAGACATGGGAAAGGCAAGACAGGATTTGAACATGAGAAAGTTCTCCGCGTGCGGCCAAATTAATCCAGATCTCCAGGACGTCCCTCATTCACAGTACCCGTGGACAACCAGAGGGCTGCATGGACTCCACAGCTTTTTTGGATTGCATCCTAAATGCCCAGATTACAATCAGAATTTCCTGAAATCTGAATCAGTTTTGTCTAGAAAATGTTACAATACAGTGAGCACTGTCAGCTTATTTCTGCCTACACTTATGCTTTGCTCCAATACGCTTGATTTGATTTTAAATTTATTCTTTTTTTCTTAAGAGAAAAGATTGCTGAGATTTCAACACTGTTGTGACTTTGCGCTGCCAAGCATTCCTGGATTATGACAACATTTGCTATACTTTGCTAACCTTTATGTTAGTGGATGGGAAGCAGGAAATTGAAATAATTGATAAGTTTTCCCTCTTTGATCCAAACAAAGCACAAGGCATTTAAAAATGTGTTTCAAAAACAGAAAGTGTAACATGCATTATCCACAGTTTTTACTGTATTATTGAGAAATAAGCAGTCATAATTTTTAAATAAGGTTTTTAATCTCAAAGTGACCATATGGTCCATTTGCAAACATAAACAAAAGGCTACAAAAACACACACAGAGATCTCTCACAAAGCTCAACCAAACAATACAGACAGCTCCTGTGGCACCCTGAGCTAACCAAACTAAAGACATCCCCAGATGTGTCTGTGTGGATTTCTAGGGAGAACTCACAGTGCAAATGAGAGCTGGGCCAAGAAACTGTCTTGGCAGCCCTAATCTTGTCTCCAAATAAAATCAATTGTGAGATAAACTGTAGCAATCCAAAGGTATCCAATCTGCCCAGATTGCTATACACCGGGCAAGCATCACATCCAAAACTTTGCCTCCCCTGATAGCCAGCACACGTTCCAAGGATGTTTCCAAAGGATGGAGCGTGAAAGCTGTGCAACTAATCTCAATTGCATCTACTGCTGGGGAAGCCATTGGTCCAGAATAATCTGCAGTAAGCCTTGGCACACATAGCAAGTCACCGGGAGGTGCCAGCCTCCGCGGCAGTTCTGCTCCACAGCACCACTCCAAGCGGACGCTTGCAGATTTTGAGGAACATGCTGTTCGTTCCTCCATAACTCTGCATGCTCCCAACCTATTTGTACACCTTTGAAATGCATATATTGCCTTCTCAAGGATGGAGTTATTAAATGCTGGTGCTTGCTACTATTTTTCTCTCCAGAGGATGGGTAAGAAACAGAAATTAAATTGCTATATTAGCACAGAAACAGGAGAAGCTACAACAGGTTCCCCAAAAGACAGATGATTCATATATTTCATAAAAATTGTACCATAAGTGTTTATCATTCTGAGATAACATTATTGTTGTAGGCATTGTTGTACTTAAGTACATCATTTATCTAAATCGAAGCTTTACACTTCTGCTCACTCTGCAGGTCTCAGCCCTGCTATGGATGGAGCTACTCTAGTAATGCATTACGATGTCAAACCAACTCACATTTTATATTTTTAACAAATGAAAGTCAAAATAACAACAACAAAAAAACAGCCAAGAAAGGAACACTGATATCATCTGAAGTCGCAAGTAAGTAACAGCTTAGCTCCTCTACTGTTTTGAGGATTGTTTCAGAGTTCCTTCATAAGTGTGGACTAATATTTTAGAAGGCAAGTTGTGATTTTGAGAATCTCTATTTTCAGATGAGCATGCTTATATGCTTTACACAGGACTGATATTTTAAAAAAGGCTACTCAACACTTCTGACAAATGGGCCAGTGCAGGTCTTTCATTTAGATATTCTGAAACAAGAGCATGAAGAACCACTTGTTGCTTTTGTAAACTTTGTAAATTTTTTTTTTAATGTAATTTTGTAAAGCAGAATATTTTACCCCAACAATTTTTTTATTTCCATTGAAGTGAAATCATTATTTTTTTTTCTAGAAACTGAGATCATGTTTATTCTTATGATTTAATGTTATTACTGAAAACCTGTAAAATTGAGATAAAATACACATCTTTTATGAAATCCATTATTTCCAATAGATTAAACACCATTAATTTCTTCTTCTAGTATTTCTCTGGCACTACATGTTCAATAGTTTTCCCAATCACAGCACATCTCCCTTTGTCGTTTTGGGGGGTTTGCCTTGTCATCTCAGTGCAATCAGTATATCTTTTAATTTACCCATCTTCATTGTGAATAGGGTTGGGTTTTTCACCCCCCTCTAATGGGTACCTGCCTACTTTAAGAGTGATGGGAACCCAGTCAGCATTTGTGGGAAGATCCTTACCTTCTCTAACCACTTGTCTGCTCATATAAGACTTGTGAAGGTGGTACTCACTCTTTGATAGACTGAAGCTCTAACATCAACCTGTTTGAGCTCTAGGGTTGAGTCTGCATCATTACTGAAGTGCAAACAAGGAGTAGGAACATGGGGTTACTCATCTCACAATTCAGGTACCAGGCAGGCAGCTAAAACTAGATTCAGGAAATCAAACATTTTTAGTGAACACCCACGTGCACAAATGTATTTGGCAATGGTAAGAAGTCACCTATTCACTTATTCCAAGAACAGTTCATCCAAATAAAAACTGTGTTTCTTGGAGAATTTATCTATAAAGCACTGACTTTGGAAATGTGAAAAAGAATCAGACTACAAAGGAAAAAAAATAGCCTCTCCTAAAAAAAACAGAAGTATTATCTTAATTTAATGGTGAAAAAACTTTCTAGCTTTTATTTTCCAGTTGTGTGTTCTCTGAGGTATAGGAAATATATAAATTAGGGGGAATGACAACAAGATGCAAAAGGCATAGGAAGTTATGTAAATATGTCTAAAACAAAGAGCTTCTGTTGCCTTGAGACATGTCAGAGTGCGTACATTAACATAATTTAACTTACAAATACAACTGTCTTTCTTGCAGGTATGATAAACTTGAGTCAATGCTTCACTTCATTTTATATAAACCCAAGTATGCCATGACAATGTTTGAAGCATTCAAATGCAAAAGTCCAGAGATCTCAAGGCAGGAGCATTGGTTAGGAGTCTCCCTGCAGCACCTTAGGAGAAAACAAACAAACAAACCAAACACATTCATGTGGTGTTCAGGGAGATTTTGCAGTGAGAGGAAGGTCACTCCCAAGCCCACTGCCACAATACTTAAAGTAAGGGCAAAGTGAGCATTGAATAGCTGTTCCCTCTTTCCCTTTCAGTTGTAGTTTTAGTTCATTCTGACTTTTCACTGAGCAGACCAATCAATTTCCATTTTTCAAATAATTCTTTTTGGTCTTGAATATCTTGCATTGATAGATCACTTTCAAATAAGACTGTTGGAGTTTATCTCTTTCTGCTACATTTGTTGTTACTGGAAAGTAGAACTCCATAACTGCCATTAGGGCAAAAACTTTCCCAAGGTATTTTGTGAAACAAAAAGTTATTGGAAAGTTGTTACTTCAGTGATGACCCTTTCTGATGCACCTCTACATTCAGCAATGTTTCCAAAAGCAAATGTCTAAAGATCAAGCCCATGGGTGCCAGGCTGCTCATTCTTCTGGCAATGTTTATGTTGCTTGTGTGCAACACAGAGCCCCAGCTGGAGTATCATTGAAGGAAGCACAGACAGTGATTCCTCCCACATTTAAATTCCTTGTAAATTTGGATCACTTACCCTTTGCAATCTTCAGATTTGTCTTAGATCAAACCAATGAACAAAATCAAAAAAAATAAAAATCCAGCACACAAAACTGTATTTATATCGTTATTTTAGGAGCACTCCTGTGGTGGCATTCGAGATTGCTCTAACTTACTCAGCTGAGTCACTCAATGTATTTGTGATAGCAAACAAGCATTATATCCTCAAATATAGCACTTGAAACTGAGAATGAAGCCTGAAAAGATTTTAGCTTAGAAACAAATAGAATTTCAAAGATAAAATTACTTCTCTTTCACTTATCTAGCACTTCTTGGAGACCTCATCCTTAGAGTTCAGAACCAGAAATATCAAAATATCCCATGCTCAGCACAGCTGGGGATCATTTAGCTAATAAAACAAAGATACTCTCCAAAATTCCTAGACTGAAGATTAATACTTTTTTGACCCTGAGCTTTCAGACACTGGCAGAGTCAGAAACCTTTTGCAAAATTTCCCTCCCTCCCAGGTTTCAGCTGAAGAAAGCAATAAGCCATCATCGTTTGCTGGAGTTTCTGCAGTGGGATGAATAACCGTTCCTCAACTGAGCTGACTCCACATTTGCTCTCAGTTCTCAGCAGGCATGAGGTAAGAAATTTTAGGTTGTGTTTCAGTGAATGAAGCTTAACAAGGGAAAGTGGAAGACCAATAATTTATGGAGCAGAAAATGGTGGTAATTAACAAGCATGATAATTATCACCATCTAGCTATTTTGACAGGACATCTGGGACTATACTTAATCCAAAAGAGAGATGCTAGAAGTATGCTGGAGAGTCCTTATGTCGCTGAAACCAAACAATGAAGTTGACTGCATTCTACAAACTTTTCATGCTACCATTCTGATAACCTGAGAAACTTGCAAGAAGTTCTGGCAAGAAAGAGTGATAATTCTTCTGAAACAGGAGGAGCATATGCTTCTACATCAGGGTGCTTGCCATTGTGACTCTAAAAATACAGAGAGCTGTATTTTTTTTATTTTGTTTTTTTAGACTGAGATCAATTAAAATAGCCATGCACTTAAACTGAAAGATAGCCAGGAACTCTGAAAAATATAAATAAATAAAAATATTTTTTTAAAAAGCCTTGTAGCAACATGATACAGTAGTTATGGCAAGATGATCATGTTGGCATGAATGCATCATTTAAAAACAGTGCAGCATGTCTCTGAAGAATATAGATTAACTGAGATTTATTATGCGCTCACTGCTCACTACCCCCAACTGCTATTTTAGAAGAAAAAGCCAATATGTTAAGAAAACATTTTAGAAAGCATGAAGAACATTTCAAAGTTCCAGTAAAATAACTGCAACCTTCTAGAGTTTGCTTAATTATGCATTTTCAGTTAACCCCTAAGTCAGTGATTTAAAACTTGGACTGAACATCTGAGAAAAGCCTAACATTTGACTGGAAATAAGATTTTTTTTTCCCCACAGTAAGCATTTGACTTAAGTATTTTTGTTTTATGGGAAGACTCCGATATGTTATAAAACTACGTTGCCCTGCCAAGTTAAGATGCTTTAATTAATTTTAAAGCAGCCAGACTTGCTACAATCACCAGAGAAAAACAAAATATGAAAAATGAAGCTGCAACAGAGAAAGCTTCCTCATTTTATCAAACCAGTGATTTTGAAGTCTATTAACAACCACAGGGCCAAATGGGATGTGAAATCATTCAGACCGGTGGATCCAGAAGTCCTTTGTCACAGGAGGAGAAACTTAAAGTTCAACAGCAGATCGGCCATTATACTGAAGAACCACACTGACTACAGCCAGCCAGTGGACAAACTTTTTCTATAATATGTTATGGAAATAAGTACATTCCAAAATGCAGAATAGAATGTTTATGAGATGATTGCAGGAATAAGGTTCAGCATGCGGCAGAAATAAGCCTCACCAAGTACATACAGTCTATTTTTATGAAAATAGAAATATGAAAATAAAAACGTTAAGGATCAAAATGTTGCTTTAAGATGCTAAATTACACTTTTCCTTTTAGGGAACCTTAATTCTTTATGGATTTAAGCCAATAGCAAATGTGATAGGAAAGGTGAACATGAACCACAGGCTCTCCAGACCTAGCCACCAGATTTCCCTCACCCACCACAAGCTGCTTTCGCTGCTCTGTAGATGACCATTATTTATTTGTGAAGACATTCTCAATCTTTCAACAACATTGCTTTGACTGTTTGTCAGTTACAACAAAAATGAGTCCTTCCTAATTAACTGTCCAATTTCATATGGCAGCTCTGGTGATTGCCCATAGCCAGACATTATCTTGCAATAAAATGCATGCCCTAGGCCCCTACCAATTGAAGTCTTGATAGGATGACGATGACCTCAGGGTACGAACAGCTTCACTTAACAGCCTTTCTTCAGTATTTCCACCAAAATATTTTCCAAGTTTCTGATACCTGCACCTGTCTTTACAGATACACTGGTGAACACAGAAGCACATAAAACTTTGACAAGATTTCTCTTAAAACAAACACACACATACACATTATTCAGTCAGAGAAGCAAACAAAGATATACGGAAAAGCAAATAAAGTAACATCTGCCTCCGTATTTCTACCACTTTTCTTGGATTTGTTCAGTGTTTGCAGAGACTCCAGTGTTTTTCTGAAGCCTCATCTCTTCTTGTCCCTGCAACCTACTTGTACCTCTCTTTTTCTGCTTATAAAATAAATAAATAACATCCTTTTATAACTACTGTTCTCCTTCATCAAGCAGAAGGCTTTGATAGCCAAAACTCTGGTCATCTATTTCTTGGCTACCTGCTCATCTGGGATAGTAGTGTTCGCCTACCCTTTATCCAAGGACAAGAAACCCATACAGTTTTGTAGCCCTCTGCTAAACTCAACAGTTTTCCCAACCTGCCTTAGGTGTGCCAAATCAAAACAAGCTGGTCGTGTTGTGTACATGAAAGCATACATCACATGTGGGCAGATAAATTCAGTCACACACCAACCTGTCACATCACTGGCAGATGGGAAGTCAACAGGTTTTACAGCAAACTAATTTTGTCAGAGCTTTAGTAAAGAGAAAGTCATTGGCAAAACAAAACACCAGCCAAACCTTATTCTTTTAAAATACAGGCAATGACAAAACCGGGAATAACAGATGCGAAGAGTTTTGCTTTACTGAAGCAAAATACTGAAGTCTCTAATGCAGTGAAGCAAAATGGTTATGGATGCCTCTCCCTCAGGTATGTGAGAACCAAAGACTACTGTTAAGAAATTATTTAAACTGTTTGCCCCCAGTTATATGACATGGGGCATTGTTACATAAGATTGTTCTTGCCTCCTGGTGAAATCAGTGTCTATGGACTTGTGTGAATACATTTACATTTTTAGCATCCCCTTAATCCACAAAAGAATCAGATAGTTATCAAAGTTGCATCTTGCCCTTGAATGTTTGTGTATGTGTGTGTGTGTGTGTCTGTGTGTCTGTGTGTCTGTGTGTCTGTGTGTGTGTTCTGGTTTATTCTGTGGTTTATCTGTTGTCCCTGCTTTCTTTGTAATCTTTTGATACCATCTGTGAATTCAACTGATGTGCAAATTTTCTTCTGTTATTATTTTAGGTCATTTAATATAAGAGAAGCAAGTATTAGTCTCAACATTCAACCCTAGTGAGCTCTACTTCCATATTTTACCACTCAATTGTTTTGGTTTCTGATTGTTCAGACAGTTTTGCATTAAAAACACAATTATTCATGTTTTTATTTGTTGTTTTTTTTGTGTGTGTGTGTGGTTTTCTTTTTTTTTTTTTTCCTGTGGTTGTTGTTGTAGTTGTTTAAAAAAAAATCTTTAAATTAGATTTCCTTGATGAAATCCCTCAATTTTATTTTCTTTTGCAGAAATCTAGCTATGTTTAGTCCTTTATCTACTGAAATCACAAATGAATCAAAGAAAGCAATCAACTGTGTCTGGCTTCCCTTAGACCCATGTGGCCTGCAGCATATGAAGTTAAACTCATATATAACTGCTCACACAATTATATTAGTACTGACTGTACAGGCAGAACATATATTATATACTTCTATACATACCATTGTTCTATACATACTGTATGGATGCTGGGATATGGAATTTGTCCACAGCATAACAAAATTTTACTTCTGACTTACTACAATGATGCTTGCTTACTCTTGCATTTTTGAAGATACAAATGTTGAGGATTTTTACTATTCCTTTAATTCCTATTTCTTATCTCTTCTTCCATGTTAAATGGAAAAAGAACTCTCTCAATATTTGTTTGCTTATAAATCTTTTCTTAATATGAGGGTTCAAAATGAGGAGTAACAACTTCTAGAAAATATATATACGTTTCTAGCCAAAGTATAAGCATTAATTTAAGAACTATTCCAGTATTTTTTAATACCACATAAAGAGGTCTGATGCTGGTCAGCTACAATTTTCTCCTCTCGAACAACACTTCATTACTAAAATACAGTTTCCACCATGAAGCAGGGAGAACAGAAAGTGCTGGACTATGCAAGATCAACTGGACTCCTTGCTGCTCATATGATCTTGTGCTTTGTCAAATGTTATCAAGACAGGATAGCACAGATTTGCTCCATGCTAACCACTTGATGATCTACATTAACCCCAGTGTGCAGGGCAGCGTGCACATCTTTCTATTCCTATATGGCTATGGCACTCAGGCAGCCGTACTTACATTTTTCAAGCTACTTATCAGAGACAAAGGTGCTGACTTCTCTTTGTTCTAGCACATTACAGCTAAAGCACAATAAATGTTACAAAGTGACTGGAAAAATACCTAACATAACCCTGCATTCAAGGAAATGGTGTTGTCAAACTGTGGAAGATAAAAGTTTTAGAAAATATTTTGACTGATTTGCTCTTCTGCTTTCATGTCTGCCACTCATAGCTCCACAAGACTTGTCAAATGCATTTTCCTAAGTGGAAGATGTGAATTTTCTTCCTGTTTTGCTCGAGACAAAAATCAAGGAAGAAGGAGGCGTCCACAGGAGTTTTCTGTGATCTTTCCATAACCTAAATATTTCTCCCTCTGCACTTGGAAGCACAATTAAGAAGTCTTCATTCAGAGTTTGAATCTTTAATCATGGTTTTCCTAATAAAATCCTCTCTGGTTTGATAGACTTCACAGTAGTTCTTTTCAAGTGAACCCCAGACTGATTACTTAACAGACAGCATTATCTAATTAATTATTTAGAGAAACAACTACCAAATTACACACAGAGATTGAGCAGCATATGGCAATTCCGTTTTAATCCCCTACTCCAGAGTCTAAATCACAGGTGGAGAACTATGCTCTTCTTTTAACAGCACCATGCAGACCATGCTGTCACCTCATACAGCAGATGTTCTCCAACATCAAGATGACTTCCATAAATCTGCTCCAACCTCAACCATCCTGTGAAATTCAAACACAGGTCCTCAGTAAGATGCCTCCACTAGCCACTGCCCCACAGGCACTTCCCTCTGAATCAGGCAGAGATACACATGGGCAGCCTCTCTGCTGGTCAGTCTGTGTGCTGGTCCCCAACCTCAAGGTGTCATTGACTACTGACGTATCCATAGGTGACATCGTAGGCAAACTGTTCTTGATTAGTAATCCCTGCTTGAGTAGGGGGGTTGTACCAGATGATCTCCAGAGGTCCCTTCCAACATCAGCTGTGCTGTGATTCCATTTCAGGAGAGGCAAAGCCACAATATGAATTTTGCTCCTTGCTTTTCATCTGTTTTCAACGACATATTGCATACTCATTAACCTGTTATTTGCCTATTCTCTCCTTCCAGTTAACTGTTGCTCTTCACATGTTCTGTGTAATTTTTTATTTTTTCCTCAAGCATCTATCTGTCCTCATGTCACGGTTTTCTGAACGCTCTTGTAATGTAAGTAGGTAGTGTAGTAGCGTAGTATCTTATAAGGGGCTCAGAACAAGGGTGACATATTTACAAAAATCCTCTAAATAAAGGAGAGCAAAAGTATTAACCAAAATTTCTAGAATGCCCCAAATTACTTTGAATTTACACAGATAGCACAGGGAGGGATCATCTCACCTAAGTGTATGTACACGTAGGAGTGTCAACCTCTTTGCTCTAAAATCTCTAAGCAGCGATGGCAAAGTTGAGGCTCAATAGCCTCTTCTACACACCCAATATACCACGATCAATCACACCATAAAAGTACTACTTCTTCCCAAAGACTATAAAGTACCACTTTAGTCCACTCAGGAAGCTCACGATGTAGGCTCAGTATTCCTCACGTAATTTACTTCAGTATCTCCTAGCAGGCTGGTGACAAGGCTGTATTTGCTTCCTGAAACTAACAAGTGTCAAAAAAAATAAAAATAAAAATCCAAGAGCTACAGGGAGAATCAGAAGAAGCAAGTGGAAACTTTACTCAATAATGGAAAAACCTTATTCTCCAGGGGGATAAGGCCTCCACCTTCCAGGTCTGTGGCTCTCAGTCATTTCTGCGCAGTAATACCATGTTGGAAGCTGAGTGGAGGGTGGCCTCACACACCGTGGTCTGTAGAGTGTAAAGGATCTCTGTCAGGTGAGTAGTTATCAAATGCAGATTATTTCCAAAGAAACAGGCATCTACAACCATACAGATTGCCATACCCTACCTGGAAAGTGAAAGGTTTGGTGGATTTCTCCCTTTAGCTTGCACAGATCTGACCTCAGCACAGATTGCTCTTGAGACACCCACTGTCTTTGACAGATATGGGCCTAGGGGAGGAGTGACAATATGTTGTCTCTTGTGCTGCAACCTGAGAGACAAATAATTCAACAACAAGCAGGATTAACAACACAAACAAGCTATTATTCTTGCACATACAGCACAGAAGCTGCGGAATTCACATCTTGTTTCCTGTTTTCTTCCAATGTACAACTCCATCAGCTTCATCATCATGCACAGGGCAGTTCTGTTACTATGGTAAGCAATTTATCTCTCACTTTATTAATAGTCATTCCAAACAAGTAAAAAAAAATTGAATCTACAAATTTAGATTTATGCCTTTGGCAAAGACAGACTGTTTGTTAGATTAGCAGATAAAACCGCCCTACCCAGAAAACCTTGCTATCTCAGGCTTGTGTTATGCTCTCACAGATGTTCGCAAATAAATTCAGCCTCTGATTATTTTCAGATTAATGGCATCCTGCTCTATTAGAGCATTGCCAAATCATCATTTTATTGCCAGTCTTGCAAGGTTTTGTGCCTTTTTTTTTTCCTCCCTAGAACTCCAACTCTAAAAGATGTGATTAGCCAAAAAACTCATCTTTCCTTTCTAAAGTCTCGAGCAATTCTTGTTGCAAGCTTGACTCACGTTACCCTAGGGGCTCAAAGAACAGGAGTTAATCTTCACATTTTCTTAATCACTCTCAAGACTTTTAACAGTCTGACTCATGATTTTAATGCCTACAGTTGGCAATACTGCATATACATTACATGTGTCATACCATCCATCTGCCAGTAAGCAAAATCTTTACGAAATGTCCAATTAGCTACTACTCATAGTGTTTCTAATAGATTTTTTTTAGAAAAACACATAAATCTGATGCCAAAGAAGTTATATCACTGCACGAGTCACAGCAACAGAAAAATTCCTCATTATTCTGACTAAAAACAATTAGTAAAATCTACCTCCTACTCAGTCATGCAAGTGAAGCCTAAACACAACTGAACTACTTTGGATCTCTTAAGTCAGCAGCCTACAAAACAGAAGGCTGTAAGAGTGAAAAGTCTCACTAAATATCAGCTAAGCTTCCATCCTCTTTATCCCTACCATTAAAATACAAGACGCAACTTGCGAAGGTTTGTTCCACTTGAAGCGTCTCCCACAGCATGTTTCCTGACGCCCCCAACCCAGCAGCTGAACACCATGAGCACGTTCTGCTCAGGCTGAAGACGTTCCCAAGAGCTACAGGTTACCTTGGTTCTTCCCCCCAGGCAGACAACTTTGCCAGGTCAGCCACGTGGCAGCAGATTTGTCATAGACTGCATTTCTAAGAAGCTCCTGTAAAAAGAACAAAAAAGCAGAACATCTCTTCCCTTCATAATGCAGGAAGGTAACATTTCACATGTTTAAAATTGATGGCAAAATTTGATGTTTTGATTACTCACGCTGACATTTAATCAATTTTACACTTTGGAGAAAGGCCCTAATTTACTGTACTTGCCATCAACTGACCGAGACAAATCAGAGCCATATTTAAAATAGAAAACATTCATACACTTGAACTACTTTCAATTATATTTAAATTATCCTGCAACACCATACAATTTACCTCTCTAGTTCTGGCTTTACCAACAAAATCCAAATTATATTTAAGATGTATTTGATGATTATACCTTAAGAAGAATCAGAAACATCTAGATAGTCAAGAAACCTGTTTGAACCTTGCTTAGCTGAGTCAGAACCATTCCCATCTTCTCCGTGAATCTCATAAGCATTTATTTTCTAGAGTATTAGAAAAGCGTAAGGAAAGAAGAAAGGAGTAAAGTCAAAAAGCACTTGGGAGATCTCTTTATTTCAAGGAGTTTAAGGATTAATAAATTAAAATACTAGATTTGTAGTTATTAATAGATTATAATTGAACACTACAAAAACTTTTAATAAATTAAACATCTACTCAACATTCACAGATATTAGAGGCACAAGTATACTACTGCTTTGATGCAAGTGTCTGCTGCTCACTTTGCCAGAAACAGAACCCATTTATCTCTACATTTCTTGCTATACAGATGTTTCATAAACTTTATTCTCCAGCATCACAATGAAATATCCACATATTGTACAACTCAGAGCCTTAATTCCCGGGTTGTTTTCCCCATACCCAGCACCTTGTGTTAGAGTTATTCTCAAATCAAAACCTTCAGTCATTTCTAGCATCAAAATGGCAGAGAACTTACCCCACTCCTCAGCAGATACTTTTAAAGGCCTGCATTCATGGCAAGATTTATCAGTTTGCATCTCATGAATTTGTTCGTTTCCTTTTTAATGATGTTACCCATTTCACATGATGTGATCAACCAACTGACGTCCAGGAGGAACAACATGCACTTTGTTTTTTTCAAAAACAGATTTCTCCTTTTCATCTTTGGAGATGTGTTTATACTCCACTGATTTTATTCAGCTTGCAATAATCCTTAGCCTTAATGCAAAAAAGTCAGCTGCTATATGAATTAGAAAGGCGAAAATACATAATGCATGCAATAGAGAGGATGCATTGAGTTAGATCTTAGTAAGCATCTACATCTGCCACTCAGTCATTGCTAATAGCATTTTCCCATGGCAATATTATATTCCAAACTTTTTTTTTTTTTTTTTTTTAAAGCACCAAAACTGAAGTAGAAACTGCACTGGTAGTGTTTCTATAGTATACTTACCTGTCTGTCTGTTTTAGTACCTGTATTCACTAGTTTCATACAGAAAAATGGTAGAGCCATACAAGAAGTTGACAATCCCTCCAAATTCATTGTGTCATAAACAAGTGGGAAAAAATGACTGTGTAAACAGATCCAGACTGTGCTGATTATGGTCAAACACATCAAGAAAGTAACATACCATCAAGAACCATTGTTCCAAGGAAGCTCATTACACTGTGATGCGTTTACATAGAAAAAGAAGTAATTAGCTCAGCTTGTCAATGCAATTAATTGCAACCACCTCACACCACAAAGGAGATTCTACAGTATACAGGAACACAGCACAAAAATACACTTCCTGATGCATTTGTGCTAAGCGTACTTACACATCGTGACTATCTGGCATTTTCTCCTTGAATTTAGAAAGTAGGATTTATGTACTCATGTGAAAGCTTGCAATTTAGCTCTGCTAATAGGTCAAGGAGTTAAAAGTGATTAAACCCACAAGGCCAGAAGTTAAGATCCAGGCGGCTGCCCAAGTTTTGTGCAGCTAACTACCACAATACAGGTTTGACTTGAGAATAAGCTAATGATAAATACACATTGCTGCCTTCCCCCCCACCTTGAAAAGCTGGTGTTTCCACTCCTGTTCACATGCTTTTGAGAACACATTTATGACTTCAGAGGACATTTATGACTCCAGAGAAACAACAGATAATTTTTCAAAAACTTAGTATTTTACATATCTGTATATATCTCAACTCCGATAACCAGCTCCCTGTTGTATTTCCCAAATACCTTGATAACACTTAAGATTCAGACATGAAAAAAACAGTAATGGCTTTTTATTTCCAATCAGCTTTCTATTTCCTCTTGTGACTACAGACGGTCTCCCCCACATAACAAAGAGCAAGGTCGTCTTGCAGCACTGAGTGACAAGTTCACACTGAACATTTAAGACTTGAGGAAATGGCCGCAAGCTGTGCCTGGGGAGAGTTAGATTAGATAGCAGGGAAAACTTTCTCTCAAAGAGTGGCCAAGCCGTGAAACGGCATACCCAGGGAGGTGGTGGAGTCACTGTCCCTCACGGTGTTCAAGAAGCACCTGGACACAAGGTGCTATGAAATATGATTTAGTAGCTTAGCGGGTAGTATTGGCAATAGGAGGGCGGTTGGACTAGATGATCTTGTAGGTCCTTTCCAAGCTTGTGCTTCTATGATTCTATTTCAAACAGACCAGCTGACCACACATATGCCATTGGCCCACCCCAAATGCAGACTGAAATCCTAACATCTGCATGAGCTTTCTTCCAGAACCGGACATAAAGCATACTTTAAAATAGCACTTGGCCACAAGGGCCTTGGTCACCTTGGCAGAATAGGATGCTAGGCAAAAGCCTGCGCCTTGGAACGGAGCAATCTATTTAACAGAGTTTGAAAAACACAGCACTGCAGTACCACGATGAAAGGCAATGCAGCAACTCTAGATTGTGCACGTGAAAGAACATGTTTTTTTTGAAGCACAATCGGATGAAAGTAAAATCTAAAATTAGGAATAAGCACAAAAAAATAAAAGTTATATACTGTTAAGTTTCTTTGGCAATCTGAAAAGACTTTATATACTCAGTTTCATACTTCTGTGACCCAGCATCAAGTTACCCAGATACCTTGATGCCGACTAAGTCGGAACAAGTACTGGAATTAGTAGTATTTGTGCAGACCAAGCACCTTGGGTACGTACACTGGCAATGTGCTTCTAGGTGCCACATCAGCCGCATTACCTGCTTTTGTTCCTAAGCTGTTATTATTCTATTCTTCCCCCAGGAACAGTCAGCCAGCTTTACTCACAACCCTACGCCATACTTCCACGTTGACACAGCCTACTCTTGAAGGCAAGCACAAGGGCTTGCCTTCAAAGAAGAGATTTACCAGCAGAATTATGCCCTGTAATTACACTGGTGTAACTTCCTTGAATCACACAAATTATCCCATTTGAAACCAGGCTATGTGGGTTAAGCAGAACAGCTACGCTAGTGTAAACCATTGCTGTTTGTCAACCTGCTTTCTCAGCTCTGCTCCTCCTCTGCAGGAGACTGCCACTGAAGCCTGCTGGCAGACTTGCTCATGTGAACACTCCCAAGCCTGCTTCAGTCAGGTTTTCACATTTCTTCAGCACACTTAAGCCGTTTTGACTGAATCGGGTTAGAAAGCATTGATATGAGTAGCTCTACAAGCAGAGAATAGTGAATGGCAAACAGCTAAGTGCAAAAACCTCTTTCATCCGTTCAGATGGATATGAATCCCATCAAATATAATCTGATCTATCGAGGACATTCAAGGAGGTACAGAAGAACACCAGCAGCACAGCTATTCTATGAAGCTTCCCCTAGCCACATAAGACTTTGGATACTTCAACAGCAATTTTATGGGTATACTTGCAAGTATCTATATGATTGAAGACTAACAGGAACTACCTTCTTTCCCAATCTGGTTCAAATGTTTGAAAGTGTCTTGCACAGCCTCCAGTTTAAGAACAGGTATAAAAATAAGAAATTAGTGAAAGAACAGTAATAGTAAAGAAGGGGGCTGTCAAAGATGCATATTACTGTAATTGAATATATAAACCTAAACCTGTTTTTAAATTCAGAGATACTGTCCTGGGAGGTCAGGATAATTGAAAGTGGCAAGAAGTGCAAATGGGTGCTGCTTTTGAAAAAAAAAAAAAAACGGTTGTTATGAGAGCAAAACATTTTGTAGAAATGTATCCAGTAGCAGCTCCAAGAGAATTTTACCATAAAGTTTGTTCATATCAAGAATACACTAACTAGACCTTCAGGATTTTCTGCCCCCCTCAAGTCTTTCAGTCATCATCATGGCCTATACCAATGAGTCCATAATAACAGTACTGATAACCACTGCATGCAGAAGCCGTCATTCTAACAATTAAACAGTCACACAATTACATTTAAACTCCTTGTAACTTGCCTTGTACTCAAGTACCAACAGTGGAACAAAAATACATTTGCCATTATATACACAGACATTCCTGCAACAGAACAGATTAAGGATGCAGTTTCAGGCAGTATTTCAAGATGGATGTCTTATTAGATTGTCACCGGTATTTTGTTGAATCATCTTTAGAAAAGACTGAGGTCTAAGCCTAGAATGAAGCATTTTCAGGAAGTGGATTTTGAGATACTCTGACTCTGCTAGATTCAAAACTTCTGAAATTTGAGGAAGACTAAAGTCTACAATTTTTTTTGGTACTACAAAATGCAATTAAAAAGAGTACTACTAAACACTAATCTTTAGAAATAACAATCACGAGATCTGCTTGCACCCATGCCAAACATTTGTTTAGCAACCATTAAGTTCAACAGACTCTTTACATAAGCTTTTCTAAAGTGCAGAGCCTAAATTGCTAAAACTGAACTAATCCCTAGCTTCTCAGCTCAAAAGCTTTAACGTACACCCTGAAAAGCAAGTGAAATTGAGTGTCAACAGCAGGTTTCAGATTTGCTTTGACCTCTTAGACTACATTTTCCATTTACATTTCAAAGATGATTCCTCACAACTACTGGTTTCTGCAAAATGAAAAGGCATATTTTGTCTTTTACATTATAGTAAGTGTTCTAAAACAAGTCTTCTGAACAAGGAAGGATAACAGTGATTAATGCACTGGTCTGTGAGCCTAGGGTCCAGTTTTCTGCCTAGTGTCTGTCTTGACAAAGAAGAAAATGCTGAAGCTCTGTTGTGGAGAAGGTTTTGATAACATTCGAGACTAGGATATTTCAACTAAGTTCTACTGAATGTGTTGCCAGAATGCTAGGAAATCAGCTCTGGGTCAATTTTTATTTCCAGAACTAAAGTGTTAAAGAATGCCTCCTTAGACAGTTTTAAAGTCTGTAGAAGAAAAGTCAGCGATACAGAAAGAGTTCCCTCCCTGTTGTCGATACTTCCACCTCATCCTACGCATAATTTCAAAAAATATTAATCAAGCCCAAACAAGACATTTTAGACAGTCAAAACCACACGTTTAAACAGCAGCCACTTTGTACTTTATTAAGAAAACAAGTGTTTGCCAGTTAAACTGCCATCACTTTATTGACTTCTCCACTTACTTGTAGAAAATCTGTTTTTTCATAATGGCTCTGGAATCATTTATAGCCAGGTAAATGTTGAAGTGCTGGCAAGGCTCTCCTTGGAACTCTGACAGCCTTACCATGGCAAGAACCAGAAACATCTTTGCAAAACGCAAAGTAAGCAACACATCTTTCATTCAAGCAAAGTCATTCTTGAGACAGATGTCACACAAGCCAAACAGCAGAAAAAAATCCTTTAACTTAAGCAATCTTTTCTATCGTGACAGTTTCACAAAACGAAGTGCAATTTGTAAGATAAAAATCCGTAAGATAGCAGTTATGCATTCTCTTCACGCAATGGTGTAGCCAAGTCTTACTACTCAGGCTGGGAAGGGTCAAGCTAAAATAAAACAGCATGATGTTCTATCTTCATGAAAATGTCCTGTTGCTAATGCATCTGCTTTTGCCTCCCTTCCTTTTTAGTAGTTCTCTGCAGTCCTATGCATTAGAAGTCAGAGTGGGGCTTCTTCATTCATTGGTTCGTTGGGAGTTGGGTTTATATTCAATCCTCTAAGCAATTCAGAAGACAGTCTATACACATCTGAAAAGAAGTTCCTCATTCATTTTAAGTAATCCAACCATCAGAGAAGATATCCCCCTATTACTTCACCTCTGAAAGTTGTTTCAATTCTTTTTTTTCATCTTCATCTTGTAGCCACGTAGCAGAACAGCACTGTCATGGGCTACGTATAGTAGGATTTAATCTTTATTAATAGCTTCAGTAGATTGCTCGGGGATTTTTAGTACTGTAGTAGGCTTCACATGCAGCTACATAAGCAGATTCTGGGAAGAAATCATCATGGTATTCTGCTAAAAACCTAAGAAAGCACACACACAAAAACAGAACATGAAACATTTAAGAGAAGCAATTTTCAAATCAATTTTTAAGCTCAGCAAAATCATAAACTGCAAACTACAAATTATTAGTTTGAAATCTGTCATACAAAAGGGTTGTCCTATTTTTATTTATTGACAAGTTTTGCAGAGTGAGAAACAAATCATTCTCAAATCCAAGTGAATGAAAAAATTTTGCTCAAGCTCCATAAAAGAAATCCACACTTTGTATTCTTTTCTGATCATAGCTTTTAAGAACCATGAGACAACGAAGTGGGAAGACGCTTCTGCAACAGTTCTGTCAGTCACCTGTTCAACATACTATTCTCAGTTACTTTAAAAAACAGGGATCTCACTTATCACCACATCAGTATCTTATGCAAATGGCTATTAACCATTAAGTCAAACCATACCTTTGAAGGAATTACGATTTGTTCTTCCACATGCATTTAGGGTCACCATCCTTCTACTCTGTCTGATTTAAATGAATCTCTCAGACAAATAGTACCTTTTGTAAATCTAGTTCCCTCGTTTCAAATTTCTCCAACCTGCCCTTCAAACATTATTCCCACAGCAACATACACAATATTTTAACATGTTCTGTTCTTCTAAGATACAACTCCTTCTCTGGTTAAGTATAGAAAATGGAAAACACTGTTGCTACTAACAGCAGCAGAACAGCTAAAATGACTATAACCACCCCACTCTGTATATAGAGATGTGCTATACAAATGGGGGGGGGGAAAGGCCAAAACAGCACTGAAACCCTGAAGTACCTGATCAAACTTGACTTCAGGAAAAAAGAAACCTTCAAAAATGCCTGGATATTAAAGATCTGCATCAGTAAAAATAGCAAAATGTTAGCTACATGCTCTTTGAGTTAGTGTAGGAAGCAATGGAAACGGAACAATGTGATCTCCAGAATCTGCTTTCTTTCCCTGGCTGCAGAGGTGACTTACCCATTGGAAGCTAAAAATCCTAGCTTTGCATAACCAGCTCCAGACATAAGTCCAAATTAAAAAACAACTGTAAAGGTGAGTACAATTAAAACCAGTGTTTCTCCAACCTCGTTTGCAGTTAGACTGTCTAAACTAGGCATGTCTTTTGATCTTAAGAAAACCACAGCATCAAAGAACACTGACAGGATTCTCTATAAAAAGGAAGGCAAAATTTAAAGCAGGAATAAATTAATTGCTGAGAACTCATACAAAAAGCATTAAAAAAAAAAAATTGACTCCAACACATGCACAACCCAGTCCTTGTACTTAAACATGGCCACCAAACAATTGCAAAAGCAGAGGGACACCTGGTTATATCCTACTAATTCTAGGTAAAACCATGAGAAACACAAGCTTTTTAGAACAAGTCATTTATTTGATGTGCCACCATTTGCTAAGAAAGCACTTTGTCAACACCCCCCCATACTTGCTCGCTTCCTAAAAGTTCCATAATTAACTCAATTGAGGGACCTAGGCTGGTTTCTGATGTGAAACATTTCATGCTTAAAGACATGCAAGTATACTGACTGTCCACCAGTTCACTTCCAGAAGATCAAATGGCAGTCCGTTTTTGTTTTTTAACCATCACCCACGGAATTAATCAGAAAAGGCTCCATTACATGGCTCATAATAGCACCTAACCAAGAACCTGATTTCTGGCAATACTCAGCTGGTGTAGGTACTGCCAAAGAGGGAGAAAGATCTCTCTTGTACCTAAAGCAAGGATCCAACTGCCTCTGCCACAAACTGATACCACATAAACTATCATCATAAATGAGTAAGAGCTAAGATAAAGCTACACACATAGGATTGCATGAATGAAGATTGTGGGATAAATACTTCAGCATTTACAAGTATTCATACTGTGCTAGTTTCTCATTGGTTGCAATAGCAGCTTTGACCTTTATTTTAATAGCACAAGCAAAAAGGATTACATAATTCAGTTTGGGGAGATCATTCTGAAAAAACTACAAGAAGATATTCTGCTAAACCAAAAAAAAATATCTTTAATATTACAGGCATTGTTACAGTTGCATTATTCTAATTTCCTATTCACAGAAGTAAAGGCATTAAGTAGATGAAAAAACAGCAGTGAAGTATTTTTCCCCTGAAGGAACAAGAGAGACAGTCAACCAACACAGCAAATGAACTAAGCACTGAATCCACAATTGTTAAACTTTGGCAAGACGGTAGGCCAGAAAAAAAATAGTAACTTTACACTTTCCTGGAACTTAAAAAAAAAAAAAAAAAAGACAAATCTAGATTAGAGCCACCAATATTTGATTAACGCACAGAACCATACCAAGTGATTTTCTAGTCCAAGTCATTAAAAGCATTCACCACCTTCTTTTCCAGGCTTACCAGGCCATAAATTGCTCTAATACTTAGTAAAATGATTCCTTCATGGGATGCTAAAATGACTCTTTTATGAGATGCAGAGGTACTCCTTAGAAAGTGATCCATAAACACTCAAGAACAATTCACACAATCAGATCCTCCTTCTGATCACAGAAGCACATTGTTCATTTGAACCACACAAACACACAATCCTTACTCTAGGGAAACAACCAAGCTGGTGGCTTTCTATTGATGAAGTGACTGTATCCGTTAACAAAGGAAGACCAACTGATGTCATCTACCTGGACCTTTAACATGGTCCCACATGACATCCTGGTCTCCAAATTGGAGAGAGATGGATTTGATGGGTGGACTATTCAGCAGATAAGGAATTGGCCTCAAGGTTGCAAGTCCAAGTGCAAGGTGCTGCACGTGGGCCGAAGCAATCCCAAACAGGAGAACAGACTGTGTGAAGAACTCACAGAGACCAGCCCTGCAGAGAAAGGCTTGGGAGTTCTTGTGGAAGAAAAGCTTGACATGAGCTGGCAGTGTGCACTTGTAACCCAGAAGGCCAACTGCGTTCTGGGCTGCACTAAAAGAAGAATGGCCAGCAGGGCAAGGGAGGGGATTGTCCCCCTTTGCTCTGTCCTTGTGAAGCCCCTCCTGGAGAGCTGCATCCAGGTCTAGGGCCCCTAGCACAAGAAGGATGTGGGGCTGTTAGAATGAGTCCAGTGGAGGGCCACAAAGATGATCAAGGAGCTGGAGCACCTCTCCTATGAAGAGGGGCTGAGAGAGCTGGGGCTGTTCAGCGTACAGAATAGAAAGCTCCAGGGTGACTTCATTGCAACCTTTGAGTATTTGAAGGGGACGTATAAAAAGAGATGAGCAAAGAGTTTCTTTCCAATCAGATACTGACAGGGCAAGAAGAAATGGCTTTCAACTAAAACAGCAGAGATTTAGATTAGAGACTAGGAGGAAATTCTTCACTCAGAGCGGGGTGAGGTGCTGGAACAGGTTGCCCAAAGAAACTGTGGATGTCCCATCCTTGGAAGTATTCAAGGCCAGGCTGGATGGGGCCTTGGGCAACCTGATCTAGTGGGTGGCATCCCTACCCAGGGGACTGGAACTAGGTGATCTATGAGGTCCCTTCCAACCCCAGTCATTTACTACAAAAGAGTACTGAAATTAGAGTAATTTAGAAGTTCATAAAATACTTGAGTCATTTACTGCCATGATCTCTGATTGCAACTAGCTACAAATTATTTCACAGGTTTTCTGGATGGTTGGAATGAAGCGAGTGTGATAAGGCCTAAAACTTAACAGACTTGAGTCTAACTTTTAACATTCTGAGAATGCACAAGACTAAGATAAGCAACAAATGGAACTGAA
The DNA here is from genome assembly GCF_011077185.1 of Oxyura jamaicensis. NCBI lineage: Eukaryota > Metazoa > Chordata > Aves > Anseriformes > Anatidae > Oxyura > Oxyura jamaicensis. Next base: position 127,538,369 of record NC_048893.1, read on the forward strand.
TTCTTAATTCTTCATTAACACATGTTCTGACTTCGAGAGAGAAACAATGACTGCAAACTACTGAGGCTGATCAAATTTTTAGTGACATTGCACAATGTTCTCTAAAACACAGTACCAAAGTGCTAGATTTTATGAGGGACTACTTCAAGTGTAGGTAATGGGAAACAGGTTCATTCTCTCAAAAATTTCCTGATATTTGCTTAAGATTAGTCATGAACGGCAGCTTAGTGCAAGATAAAGGGGAGAACTTTTAGCTGAGATGGTTGTGGCATGCCTACAACTCAAGGAAAAAAAAGCAGCCAGAACGCACACAGTCTAATGATGTATACCTCACTGTTCTTAATATAATAGCTGTGAAAAGCAAAATACCCCAGGGCTAGCAGATACAAATTACTTTCTGTAGAGAAGTGGTACAAAACAGCCAAGAGAACACAAGGTCAGCTTCTGTTCCTATCCCTTGTCTACCTGTATAAAAAAGCAGTCAAAAAAAGCCCTTCTGAAGCTGCTTTCTATTCATGCTGCATCATAGCGCAGAAAGCTGGCACAGAAATATTAGAAGTCTCAAAACCCTTAACTACTGGATATTTCATTAATGCCTTGCTCCTAGAAAAGCTGAAACAGCACAAAGATCAATTACACTGGCACCTGCAAGCTGTGAGCCAAGATTTCAAAACAGAGGGAGCTACACCAACTTAGCAAGCAATGTTCTGGTACAGATCTGAAAACACGCTGCTATTTAGCTATTCAGAAATTGTTTATTTGTCCCTTTACAAATCCGACAAAAAATTCAGTCACCTGTTGCATTATTATTGCCTTTTACATTTGTTTACCTTTTAAAGAGCTTGTATGCTTACACCTGAGCAGTGAAACTGCTTACTAGTGACAGTTTTGAGACACACAGTGCACACAAGCTTCCTCATATCTAAAGACCACATGCTTTTCTCCTGACAAGCGTCCACACAAAAAAAAAATCATGGTTAACCCTCATGCTCAGAACACAGAGGAAACATGGCATAATGCTGCTATTTCCCTCTCTGCCACAGATTCCTAGAAGAGCAACACTTCAGAAAGGACTTGAGATGGAGGTAAGAAAAACAGGCATACAGGCAACCTTATGTTCTGGACTTCAAATGCGGCAGTCTACACGTAGCAAGCTTACCTCAGGTGACTCTAAAGCAATAGCCTCACAAACATAGTGCCATCTGGGCTGTGAGTTATGCAGGCGGATCCACCAGAAAGAGATACAGAACTAGCATCATCCACATTAAATAGCCACTTGGCATGTATGTCAGGAATGTTTCTCAGCAAGGTCACTGAATTAATATGAGCTTTAAGAGCATCATCTGGTAGCAAAAATGTCCTTCTCTTGGCAGCCTCAATACAACTTACTACTTCAAGTTTCTGCATGAAGAAAATAACTCTTCTGGATGTCAGCTGTCACCACAAGAACAAACTAAGGGACTGCCTGAAAAGTCTGAACATCCTCAAGAAAAGAAAACCTTAAAGGACAACTTCAGCTATAAAGGTATGATATACACATAGGTGACACACCACACAGAGCAGAAAGGAAGTATTTTCAATAAGGTAACATCTTGCATACTTTTCTACAGCTCTGGCTTCTAGAAGGTAAGCTGAAGCTCCAATAATCAGTCTAAGCTAGATACTGTTTGAAAGACAACTAAAAGGCAATTGTAATGATTTATCTAAATGAATTTGCTGGAAGGGCATGATGGGTCCTAAAACTGAGTCACCTCTTCAAAAGAAATGTCACTTTCAGATTACAAAACAATCTCCTCTCCATGACTACTACTGAAAGGTAGGATTTTAAACCTACAAGGCTTAGTTTCAAAGGCGTATGCCACCACCCACCTCCTTACCCCCACCAATTGCTAGGCATGTCTCCATCTGGAAGGCTGCTCAAGCAAGTTTTGGATGTTAATTCTGATATCCAGTGTTTCAAGAAACCATCAGGTTTGTTCTGTTGCCTGGACTTTTGTCACTCATCCAGATACGATACTCCTTTTTTTTTTTTTTCCCCCCTCCATTCTCAGGAAGTCACAAATAACCTTTCATTAATTGCACATTAGCACAGACTAGTGGTCATAATTCACCACTGCAATTAAGTGTAAGATCACCACTGTTGAGATACCAAAACCAGGGATCTACTTCCTAAGGTTACTTCAAACAACTTGCAATCTTTCTAACACATTTTATCACTGCAGTCCTCTATAATTTGGTCACTTTCTGATTTGGCTCCCTCCTCATAAAATACTCAATATTGAAGGTACTTCTCTATCTATGGAGCAGATTTGCACAATAGGAAAAAGGTGTAAAATATCAGAAATAAAAATGAAAGCTGAAATGAAGGAGTCAACTTACAGGACACACTGAGTTTGACAGATCAGTGTGTTTCAACAAAACCAGGGTATTTAACTATTAGGAATGTACTTTTCTATCATCTAAAAAATTCCTATTAGCCTCACCTCGACAGCTGTATTAGAAATGTTAAAAGCATTTAAAGAATGTAATTGTTTTAATTTCCTCCCTGTTCTTTATTTCAGGAAACTAGAAATATCTATGCCTTCCCGAACCATGAACTACATTGCCTGAAATGACCTCAAAGAAAACTGGTCTTGCTGTTCTAAAAAGAATAGACAGGTAATGTTCTCCCAGCTCTTCAGCACATACTGTTTGTTGGTCAATAATCCTGAGATGACAGTTTTCCAAGTCAAGTCTGTATTCAAATCAATGGAAAGAGGAAAGCAAGAAGTGGCATATTCTTGCCTATTGTTGCTCATCACTTATGCAGCACCTGGAGGCATGCTAAGCACCTCAAAATAAGGACAGGTCATACATGATACAGAACTTACAACATTTTATTAAAAACATGGCTGAAATTATGGAGTTGGTTAAAAGGCAATACTTTTATCTCAAAAATTATGAACTCGCAGGAAGATTTAATCAGGTACCCTTTGCTAGGAAAATTACCAGTTAGTAGGCACCAGTAATTGTGCTAGCTTCCACTGTTTGGTCCTTAAGTCAAAATTGAAAGTAGAAGTGAAATTTACTGAAACCAACTGGCACGTCAGTTGCTAGACTCTATTTCAGACTGGTGTTCTTCTGCAGACACTATTAATTATTTCAGGACTACACAATTTGACATGAAGACTGAGAGGTCTTCACTTAATTTGTAAAACTAGTTTTCTTTACTTTTGCAAATTCTGCAAATTCCACAACTGAGAAATAAATGTTCATGTTCTCCATGAAGAAATTTTGATTATGTATGCTTGTAGAATGTTGCACAAAGGGTACAGCTTCTATTTAATATGAAACTCAAAAATGTATTTAATACATTCCTTTTAAAAAAAGCTGTCTGAGATCAATCTTGTCTAGCAGCAATCTGAGGCATGACTGGAAAATATTACCCATGCAGCATTTCAAAGTGAATTTAATACATCTATCAAGTACTGAGTAAACTCAATAAAACAGGCTTCCAGACAAAATGGTATATTAAACAAGTCTCAGTTTCTAAGCCCGCAAGAGATTAATCGTGTAAATGTTAAACAAAACCATGAATTTCAGCCATATAATCATAATTCAAAATTCAAAAATAAATCAGTAGCTATGCCAACACTAAATCAGTTGTGTATCATATTAAAGTTTTAAAAGTGAGTAAACAACTTTCGTCAGAGTACTCTACCTAGAATTTAAAGATGTTTCAGGAACAGTTTTATTAATTTTAACCGACAGCTTCAATCCCTTTTCTGCTATAAGAAAAATAAATAAAAGTAGAGTGGTTTAGCTTGTCACTCCAGAGCAATTCACAGTAAGAAATTAGGCAGTCTGAAGTAAACTATCTAAGGCATACAGACTGTGTAAAATAGTTCTTAGGTTTCAAAAAGTAAGCCAGAACAGAACTGATACAAAATATTCTTAATAAACATCAATTCATGCTGTCATTCCCAAAAAGGAAAAAGAATGTGAAATTTGAGGAAAAAAAATTACAAGATACCACCTCAGCCTCAAGTGTTCACTTGTGATGAGAAACAGATAAAGCAGAAGTACTTCTGCAATAAAAGTCTGAATGAGTTTCCAAAAAATTTAGTTATTGGAGCACTTTCAGACAGATATGGGACATAAAAATAAATACCCTAATGAAATACATCCTAAAGCATCACGGAAACATGTAAAAAAATAATAACAATTTGCGTTGGCTTCTATGTAATTTATATGAATATACAGAAGCACAATACAGTAATAAGAGTTAGTTTAAGAGTATTCATGACGGACCTACGCAAGATCAGATGTTTCCTACAGCTTCCTACTGTAATTCGAAATTTTTTAGGGAGGTTTTCAACTTGACAATTTCTGACAAAGCTACTGAAATCATAATTATAGAAAACAAAAAGAGCATTAGCAAAACATCCGCTACATTGGCCTAAAAAGCACTATGAAAATATGCATAGTCTCAAATATTTTGTTATACTGGATAAGCAATATCCAGACTATGCTTGCTTGGGGAGGAGCTGTAGGGGGGGCATTTTGGTTAGCTGTTCATCTTAAGCAATGAATGCCCCATAGTACTAGAGCACAGTTTCATTTAAATGTTTTCCAAAAAGGAATCTAGCTTGTGTACTGAGACCACTCTGCAATGCAACATAAAGGTAAGCAGGAACCACTGGGAGATTTGCTTCTAAAGCAGTCTTACCTGACCTAAAAATGCTGATGTGGAAACACCTTTTTTTTTTTTTTTTCCTATTTATAGGTAACTAGACATTTCAACAAGGCGGTCACTTGGAAGAGTGAAACACATATGGACACCAACCCCTATGTTTCTGCGATTCCATGACACCATTACTAGAAATTTTAGTTTTATCACTCCCCCACTTGGACGCAGTTATGTTTCCTCCTTCATCCCCGTTCCACCTCAGCTCATCTGTATAACAGGTATAAAGAAACCACATTTAAGACATAAAAGAGTTAAGACCTGCTCTGATACAGTAGAATCAGAGCAGGAAGAGGTCTGAAAAACTGATTTGATCCATGAGTTAAACATCCTAAATCATATTCACTTAAAGCAAAAATACCTAGTACCTGCTTTCTAACAGTCAATGCTAATGCTGTCCCACTTAGTATGAAAACATTTTGAATACTAGTAAGGATCTGACAGAATAGAAATATAAAAAGGAATCAGTAAAACTTTAAAATGAAGTAATTCAAAATGAAGTTTCTGTATTGTAGAAACTTTGACATTTGAGATACCTTTCATTTTCAATAACTGGTTAAAATAAAAGCACTTAAAAGTTTTTGTATGGACAATCAGCTCTCCTTGATTTAATAAAACTTTTGATATGCTAATGACATATTAGATTACTTTTCATTATGTAGCTGTTCCGAGGTATCTGACCAATGTTAAGTTACAAGTTCCATGTTTGTTGGAACCATTTTAACATTTACAATGCTTTCTTAGAAGTTTTCCTTAGGAATTATTATTTTTTTTTTTTTTTGCTGTGTTGATGCTGCAGTATGCAGTGCCACATTAGATATGTAAACTACAACTACAGTGCAGAGATACTAACTAGAGTTCTGACAAAGTGGATCATGATGCAGGTATGACTGCATTATCTCCAGCTGTAGAGTTACTGTGGTTAGAAGAGTTTAAATACCCCTACAAACCACTACACCGTGCAACAGAGGAACCCTTTGATTTAAAGGCTGGACTAGGGCAGACTTTTCTGGGAGAGAGAAAAAAAAAAAAAAAAAAAAAAAAACACACCAACAACCACCACACTACTATCATGTGGAACAGGTTTTAAAACATAAGGTTTTCTCCCTGCTAACACTGATGCAACATCAAAACTCTCAGATTATGCTCTCAAGAACAATGCAGGGTTTGTGTTTCTTCATAAAACGTGCTTCTTGACATTCTCAGCAAAATCAGACTTGTCACTCTGTACTTTCTATCACACAAGCTTTTATACTTCAGTTCTCTACCAATGTTTAGTAAAGCTTTATGCAGAGAGTTTGGATTCCCTTCAATTTGAATTCCAGGAGTAAAAAAATTAATTTTATCATATTCATTTCTGTAACCACAAGAACATCTTCTAAAAATCCCTCCTAATTCCAGAACACTTAAATCTATGTAACAATGCAATCGCTACGGTGGTAGATTGCGTCACATTACCTCAGAAACATTTCGAAGTGTTTTACTAAAGCCTTTAGGTTTTTCTCAGGAAAGCACATCTTCCCCAGTATTTCTGGTAGCTTTACTGTAAAAAGAGAAAAATAATGTTTACACATTTTATCTACCATAAAGAAAAGAAGCAAGCAAGAATATCTTTTCACTGCAGCCTCCACTACTCTTTACAAAATGTTCAGTGATTGTCCAGAAACTTGTAACCTGTTCAGTTACAAGTTCTGTAACTGAATGCTGTCTGCTTTAACAATGTTTGATAGCGTAGTGGAAGCAATGCTTATTTACGTGTTTTGTTTTTGTAAATCAAGTAGAAGATAACTGAATTTATGAACAACCTTTTAAGAATTTTAAAGAGATTAAAATGTACATTTCTCCAAAAAGAAAACTGTGATAAAGCAAACGGAAAATCATAGATACTGCTACTGAAAACAAATAAGCCATTTTGATTCCAGAGAAGTTTACCAAACATCCGTAGCAAATGTTGAGATCCATAGATGTATGATGGAGGTGGTGGTTGATCACTTGGTGGATAGTTCTCTGGCATCAGTTTCCAGGACAAAACCTAAACATAAAATGAAAATACTGGTTATGAAATCATTATAGCATCATAATTAATTCAGTCTATACAGAATTAAAAAAAACAGATGAGATAATCTAAACACCTTTTCTCACACAGAACTACTCTAAGGTCCACAGTATCTTTAATCATTGAAAGAAGGACAGTAGCATAAAAATCTCTTACTTCATTCAATTCATTGTTTCTTCTACCTTCAAAGCCAGTAAAAACCGCACTCCCCTCTTTGCTAGGGGTCAAAGTTATAGGTGAAGACGATCCACTATGGACAGGGGTTTCTTCAAAAGGGAAGCAAAAAAAAATATATTTATTTAATAATCTGTTTTGTGGAACTACAAGACATTAAAAGGCAACTAAGGCATGCTGGTAAAACATTGAAAGCCTTAAAATACTGTAATTCAGCAAATGCTATCCTAAAGTAGGCTCACAGATATCCTGTGAGTAGACTCAAGTAGCTCCTTGAATTCCGTTGGGAAATACAGCAAAGTATTGTATTTCTCCCTCTGGTATACAACTTCAGAGATAAATAATTGATACAGTAAGTAATGAATTCCCACTTCGATCATTCAGTTACCAGTCCACACAACATTAAAAAAAAGGACAGGATTTAAAATCTTGTTTAGAGTACCAACTGTAATAGCAAAACCTACTTTTTTCCAGGTGCAAGAAGAGCTTTGGCATAGAAGCTGGGGTGTCAAGATGCCGCCGTTTCGGCTGTGGGGAAGCACTACTTTCTGACAACCTGTCACAATTAGAGGTATGGCGTGTAGAACGTCTCAGCGACTGCAGAATTTCAGGTTCAGCTTTTCGCCTTTTTGGTGTGGCTGGCTCCCCTGCTGGAGGCTGGCTGTCTGTTGACTGAGGTGTAGGTGGGTTGAGTAGAGGAGGACTTGGGGAAAGCTCCTCCTGATTTCTAGGAAATAATGGCAACTTTACAGAACTGAATATGTCCAATGCTCTTTCCTTAAAACAGCAAGTTTCACAAATCCTCTTACTTATTCAAATTAGTATTCCCCCAAGAACAAGCAAAGTAATGCAACCTTCTTTTAAGAGTTGTTTTCCCAAAGAATATTCATTTGCAAATTTAAAGGTTAGTGAACATAAACTTACATTTTGACGCAATTTTATTTCACAAAGTTGCAGAATAGCTCCACACCAGTCAGTGGAAACACTTCTTTGGAGTTAATCACATTGAAATTCAGAAATCGTATTCTGAATTCAGGCAAGCAATTCACACAGAAGTCGAATGTTTTATCAAAACAATTTTTAAGTCAAAGCATATGAGAAATCACAATATTCTGTACATATAACCACTTACAATTGCATTTTCCTCACAAGATAAGCAGTATTAGACTCTTTATAACCAACCTACCTGTTAGTATTTGTTGAGTTTTCTTTGATGGGAAGAAAGAATTTTGATGAAGTCACCTTCTTAAATTGAGCTTGCTCATAAGGATAGAGCAAAATTAATGGAAGTGTGAAATCAAAGGTTATTCTCAGCCCATCGACCATCTCTTTACATAGCTCAACACTACAGGGAAAGAAGGATTATGAATTTCCATTTTCAATTTCATTTGCACACCAAAATTTTCAGTGTAGTTTTAAGGAAATGCCCCTTAAATGCAGATCACTAACATCTTAACTATGATATGCTCATTTCATCGCTATGTAATAATCCTTTAAAAGCATACTTGAAAAGACACTGATTCCTGTTTGTAACTTCATTCATACAAGTGCAAACTTTAGACAGCCTGCTTAATGAACTCAAAATTATACAATTGTTTTATTTCTATTTACTGGATTAATAAAATCCACTTTACAATAAAGTCAGACAGATGTTTTCCACATAAGCAGTATTTTTTTCCAAGTTTACTGTGCTCAGATAGAAGTCACCTGTCAGAAAAATGCTTAGTATTTAGTACACTGAATGCCTGACTAAAAGCCATATGCAGAATTTGACCTATAGCAGCTAACTAAGATGCAGGTAAGGCTATTCTTAAGACATCTCCAATGAATCAACAGAAATGGATACATTTGCATTGGAAATCAGCTTCCAGTGTCCTGCTCCTGGCAACTGAAGCATTGCACTTAGAAGCTACTAGGAATTTCTGCTTTAGGCTTATGTAAAACATTCACAGCATTAGGTGCTGGGCAGACGCAGTGGTACAAGAAACTAGAAATGGGTGCAGTCTGCCTCCAAGACCTCTAACCTCTATGAAGGTAATCACTTCTCAGGTCTCAAGTGCATATACGTGTATGGCAGCATCAAATAATGTTATCAAAGCAACCCACATTATGAAGTCTATACCCCCCATTACATCCTCGTAAGATCTCTCTTAAAGGCAAAAGTGAACACTATATTGGGTCAGGGCAGCACCACGTGCAGAAATTCCATCACATTTTAAAAGGTCAGTTACCTTCTATGCGTAAAGGGCAACACAATAAAGTTGTCAGCTCAATCTCTCCTACTTAATGGATCACTGAAATCACAATCATTTTCCCTATTAAAGCATCTTCTTTATTGAGAAAGTCGCAAAAACATACACCTTTAAAAATCATAACATACACAACCTTTTGGTCATGTTTCTCATGTCTCATCTAACTTCTCATTTGGGAGATTAATTACCCTTTCCTTCTTTCTAATATAATCTGTTAAGTAATGAATGACACCCATACAAAGTGAAACACATCAGCCAAAATACTGCAGGGAACAGCATAATTACGCAGTACTGAAATAAATCTTGATTTTTGTTATGTTCTATTTTTGGAAATTAAATAAAATGAAAAATTTCACCCCAGTATAGACTTACGTAAAAGAATAGCGTCAACTAATATTGAGAACCTTTACCACAAAAAACACCATACAATACCCCCCACAACACAACAAATATGCCGGGTTAACACTGCATTTATAGCTTGGTAGGAGACTACACAGCTCAGCTGAGAAAACATACTAAGATGTAATCAATTTTAATAAACAGGATTGGTACTACTACACATATTGTTTCCTTGTATTTTTACTCTAGGTTTCAAGATCATATGTCATTAAAATAAATCACCTCCATTTGGAGTTCTCTACTATAAATGTCTGTGTAAAATGTTTATAGAATTTGAACCTGTTCGGTTTTAGTTCAACTGGGAGAATATCTGGTAGGAGAATTCCCTGTTGAACTAAAACTGAACAGGTTCAAATTCTATAAAAATCTTCGATCAGACAACAGCAATGCATTCTTCCAGAACAGGTCACAGTATTTACGAAAACTTACATGACAAAAGGGGATATTGATGCTTTTGCATAATGACTCCTTCACTGATAAACAAGTTGTCAGTGCTACTGTTCTTTAGAAACTCGTTAAATATTTTAATCCCAATGAAGGGACATACATCACAGTATAAATTCACGAAAATGAACAGCCTTCAGACAGAGCATGAAATGCAAATTAATTCTTCTTGTGACAACAGCACTGGGCTAAAGATTACTTACTTCTTCTCTGGTGGCACATAATGAATATTCATATTAGCATGTGGAGTCATCTGATGATGCCGAGACCTTTCATTGGCTGAAAAAGCTGCATTAATAGCAAAATGTTTCACATATGACTCCAGGATGGTTATTATATTTGTCTGGCAAGGAAGCTTCACCAGCTGAAAAAGAAATGATAAACTGATGTCTTATAGAAATATTAGTAAGTGTAACAACCTAAAACAGGACCTAATGAGTTTAATGAAGCATAAGGTTACTTCAGGAATTATCATTTTCAACCTGTACACTGCATTTTTGATCAATCCATTATAAGTATTTGGAGAAAATAAGGTAAACAAGTGCACTCTATTTTCAGCTTTAAAGACAACTTGCACTCCACAACACAACTAGGTATTGCAGTGTTACAGCCTTAAATACAATGACAACTCACTGTTTTAGCTATAGAGAAGTCTGCTCCTCAAAACTTTTTATTCTTCCTTATGTTGTCTAAAGTAACCTTTGCAATAAAGCTCAGAAGAGGGACTGTTATATGCAAGAAGTATTTTTGACCCACCCCATGCATATTCATTTCATAGCTTTTATTTCATACCCGTTTTCTTCTATTAATATAGTAACAGTCTTCCTCAAGCTTCTTTTTCAAGACTTCAGGAATTTCAATGTTTATTGCTCTTTCTTCCATGTCCCTTTTTGTATGAGTGTCTTGTTCTTCTTTCTACAACAGACCAGTGCAAAAAATGATATATTGCTTGTGCTTATTAGTATTAATTAAGAAGAAATACAATAACCAGGATACAATATAAAAATGAAGTTTTGTTATGCAAAAATAAAAGCGTTTTTATTAAAATATTATTTTTGTATGTACAGTACAATATAAAAATATTTTTGTATATACAATAACTATTTAAGTGTATGCTAGTCTTAACTGTAAGCAATTTAACAATACTGTTTTCATGTCATCTACAAATTCAGTTTTTAAAATTTGTTTTTAATTTAGCATTCGCTTAAGCATTTAATACAAAAGAACAAACAGGAACTTCTTAGGTTTTGCTACTTCAGATCACCTCCATGGTACTAGCTTGATTCTACAAACCTTCAGAACTACTATTTACCCTGTACTTCTTTTTGCTAATACAGAGAAAGATGTTTTTTTCTTGAAGTCAACCTTCTACATTTAAGACCAGAGTTGATAGGCCCATTTCACAGTTAAATAAAAAAAAAAGAAAAAAAAGAAAAAAAAAAAAGATCCTACTGCTATGTCCAACCTGAGTAGACCAATAAGATTTTATAGCACCTATAAACATGGGTAATCTAGTTTGCTAAGTTTTCTTCATATAAGCCTTACACATCAAAAGAGAGGGAAAGATGCAAATGTGTATTGTTTGATTAATGTCTTATTCTTGTAGAATTTTGGTGTTTTCTTTAACTTTCAAAAACTCAACTACAGAAGGCACTAGGAGTGAGAAAAATATGCATTTTAATTCTGGCTAAATAACCAACTGTGGCCTATATTTAATCTATTTAAACTTTTCCAGTGTTTTATATACTGATTTTTAAATTCTATTAACTTAAGGAAGCCATGAATATACCATTTCTGTCCTATCTTCTATGTCACTGTCTTCACTTTTTATTTCTTCATCTGTTCCTTCATCACTGTCATCAGAAGAACTACTTATAGCTGCGTAAAAGAGATTTCAGATATTTATCTCACACTATCACATTGCACAGAGGTTCAGGCCAAACAATTTCAGGCCTAAATTAAAAAAAAAAAAATAACAACTTGTTATATTTAATTCCACTAGAATTATTCATTCTTATTAAACACACAAGTAGTATTTACAGCACAGTAGCAACTTTTGGAATATGGAAGACAGTAAGTTTAAAGGAAGTATTCTTGTATCCCTTCTACTGATGTACACTCACAGATAATTTATATTTTTATTGTACTTTAGTACTGAACAAGGGGTTAATGCATTAACTATTCAATTGGGAGCTCTGGATATGTGCAGCAACTGTTGCCAGTATGTACATCAGTTAAGCGCAAAAGGTCCTGCTAGCTTTCAAGCTACAAAGAGAAGTGCCATGAAATCAAAAGAGGCGGCTTAAGAGTGAAATAGGTCAGTCAGACTGGGAGGAAAAAACATATAGAAACATTGGAAAGGAAAGCATCTTGTCTGCTAACACCAAACAAGAAAACTGCGGGCTTCTTGCACCTAGTACTACTACAGTAAAAGCAGCACTGAACTCTGGTATCACCAACTGGAATACTTTTGCTGAGGTGACACAAGGAAAAGCCTCTAGAAAACAAAAAAAAAAAAAAAAAAAAAAGAGGAGATGGATTAAGGGAAACTTAACATTAAACATTACGCTCACCCTTCACACAACTGCTTTGGTATAGTTCCAGTAAGGCCATGACACTCATGTCACCCTACTAGCAAGTTACAGCACTCACTGTACCCCTAGCACCAAGTTAAAGGCATCACGCCAGTTACTAAAGAACGAAAACAAGCTCACAGTTTTCGCTACTCTCGTCATTTTCCTCAGCAGGAAGGCTCTTTAATACAGAGTCAACACCAGGCAACCTGCAACGTCTCTTCTTTCTTCCTTTTCTTCTCCTAAAGAGGATAAAATAGTTCATTTAAACTTGGCTAATTTCATTTAATTTGTTTATCCTACCTAATGACATTACATATAAATGCACAGGAAATGTATGTTTGGATTATTTTCATTAATTAACATTGAAATAATTTGGATAATGCTTATTTTAGAGTGGATACCTTAATGTCTGTACATTACCTCATATTTGTGTTCCCAGGCAGATCCTCAAGCCATGTCTAACCAATATTAGATTATTGCCTTTGGCTGAAAAATACCTCAGGCTTTCCTAAATTCTTTTTCAAGTACACTTCCTTTGGAAGATGTACATTGAGCCTGTACACGGGCATTTCACAGCAACAGTTAAGAGTGACATACAGTTACTAAATGTGTTGGTCATTTAGCATGTTGTTTAATGATAACAAGTAACTAGCTTAGTATGAATGTACTGACTGTAGGTATTTACCATGGACATTGTGAACTTACAGACCAAAATCACTTGTAGACACCTGGATGTACCTGTTTGAATATGAATCTCTTATTTATCTTGAGACCAAAAAGATTTCTTACATGCGAGCCACAGCCTTCCGTGCCAATTTACGTTGTAATCTGCGATTTTCGTCTGTATCACGAAGAACATGATCTTCAGCTGCCCATCTATCCCAGCTAAGGATTAGTAAAAAAGAAAAAACATTAATGGCTCAAAATATATTCCATTCATGATTATTGAATTAATATTTTAATTCAGCAATTTAATTTAATTCAGCCTGGTGAGGCCGCACCTCGAATACTGCGTTCAGTTTTGGCCCCTCGCTACAAGAAGGACATGGAGGTGCTCGAGCGAGTCCAGAGAAGGGCTACGAAGCTGGTGAAGGGTCTGGAGAACAAGTCTTACGAGGAGCAGCTGAGGGAGCTGGGACTGTTTAGCCTGGAGAAGAGGAGGCTCAGGGGTGACCTTATTGCACTCTACAGGTACCTGAAGGGAAGCTGTAGCAAGGTGGGGGTTGGTCTGTTCTCCCATGTGCCTGGTGACAGGACGAGGGGGAATGGGCTAAAGCTGCACCAGGGGAGGTTTACGTTGGATATTAGGAAGAACTTCTTTACTGAACGGGTTGTTAGTCACTGGAACAGGCTGCCCAGGGAAGTGGTGGAGTCACCATCCCTGGAGGTCTTTAAAAGACGTTTAGATGTAGAGCTTAGGGGTATGGTTTAGTGGAAGATTTGTTAGCGTTAGGTCGGAGGTTGGACTCGGTGATCTTGGAGGTCTCTTCCAACCTAGACTATTCTGTGATTCTGTAATATACATTAAACCTAAAAGGTAGCATTTCAATGATATTCAGATCAACTTTGAGTTGCATGCTTCTGTATTCACATGGCTTCAAATCTCACATTGCTGTCTAAAAGCTCTCAAACCTTAACATAACACGACAGAATTTGTAGTACCAGCACATGCTATAAATCAGTCACAGACCGCACTCATGTACTGACCTTGATAAGCAAACAGTCTAGGCCTAGATATGACAATACACAAAATCATTTTTTTAATGAAAAACCTAGGTGCCACAGGTATATGCCAAAGACAGATAGCCCATAAAATCTAAACTCGAGACCGTCAAACTAATCCATTGATATTTATAGATACAAGGCAATGAAACACGAGAAAGCATATTAAAGGCATTCACAAACCAAACATACTCACATAAAGTCCTTTGATATTCTGGGTAACATCTTTCTTTGCAAAAATAAAATGGAAGTAAAGGAAGAACTAAAATTGTGCATACGGGTTCTTACCTTCTATTCCAACCATTAAAATGGATCAGATATTCTGGAATCTTTCTGCCTTTCTCATCTTTTCCGACAATAATATCAACAATCTGAAACAAACAGTGAATAGCATGTATTAAAAGGCTTGACAAAAAGTGAACTTTCTAGCATTCAGGGAATTTATGCACACAGGAAAAAAAAAAAAAGTATTAATTTACATAAATTCCATACACCTAGAATTTTGCCATTGAGTATTTATATGAGCAGAAGACACAGATTATACTCAAGGTGATAAAAAAAACTTTTTTTCCTGAGTGCTTCTCAAACAAAGGACTGCCATCTTTATCATGTCCTCAAAAGTCAATACTTTCAAAACAAAGATGCAAAACAATGAAGTATCACAACAGGAACATGTAGATACATCACGTGGGCAAATAACATTTGTTCCTGAGAGCTCTCTCTTCAGGTCCTCAAAGCAGGAGAAAACATAGTGCTATATGTAAATCTCAAACACTGTTCTCTTGAACACGCGATCTGGCCAACAAATATTAAAGTGGCTTGTAAATATCTGAGCCTTTGTTTCTTCTTCTTTCACCCCTGTAACGTTGTCCTCTTTAGCACATAAACACAGAAGTCTATATTGACCAAATCATGATGAGTAGAACCAAAAACCATGATTCTTGCTAATGGCATTTTCTGACCAACTGTTTGGGCAAGAGCTCGCTCTTGATCTTTTTCCCAGTGGAAAGATACACAGACGCACTACTCTTGGTCTCCCTCTTCCCAGGAAACAGCGATTCAGCATTTAAAAAAATGCATAAACAGCCAGGCTGAAAGAGCCTGCACCTCAAAAGAAAATGGTATTTCACAAAGGATCACTAAGATCATCAGGACTAGCAAAAACAGAACAATCAGTGGGTGCACTATGTATCTCTAGGTGCAGCCAACAGTTAGGCCATGGGAACGTTTAACCTGAGAGCTTGTAACTTAACTATTGCTGAGCCAGATGGAGCCGAGGGCAGCTTTGCTGGAGCTCAGTGTATATAGAAGTAAAGAAAAGGGACTAATGATTTTTGGCACACAGGTTACCTCTAGGGACAGCCAAAACAAAGGCCTACATGTGCAAACAAAAGGGCAGCTCAAAATATTACAGGAAGGGAGAGATCTTGATCAAACATGTTTAAAAAGCAAAAAACAACACAACAACAAAAAAAAGATGTACACCACTAAAAAAATGAAGCAAAAGTATGAATTTGGACTGGAATCCAGCTGAAATCTGTTTTTGTCCCTCAGAGAAGAGAAAACCCAAACCAAACAACCAAAGAGAACCGTGTTTACAGGTTCAGTACAAGTCACTTAGGCTTGTAAAAATGAGTTCATGTCCACCGCTACCCCGAAACCACACAAGGCTTACATCAAGCTCTACAATTACTGCTGTTACGGGGCACAACAGGCCCAAGCGAGCAGGCCGTGAGGAGGAAGCGGCCGCAGAAAAGCGTCGCCCGGGGCCCGGCCGCGGACGAGGCAGCAGCGCCCACCCACCGCCCGCGGGGCCGGGCTCCGCTCCGTGTGCCAGCGGGCCGCGGGCCGGGCTCCGCTCCTCCCTCCCGGCGGCCGGCGGCCGCTCCCTTCCCCTCACCCTGCCCCGGTGGCGGCACGGCCGCCTGGTCAACCCCCTCCCTCCCTCCCGCTCCTCCCCCGGCCCCCGAGCGGGCGCGCACCCGGAAGGCGGGCGGCGGGGGCGCGCAGCGCGGCGGCAGGGCAGCGTTAACGGCCGCCAAAGGCCCCGCCCCCCGCGGCGGGGGCGGGGGCAGGAGGGAGGGAGGGCGCGGCGCGGCGGGTCACCTTGGCATCATAGAGCACTTTGGCCTTGGTGGGGTCGGGCTCGAAGCAGAGAACTCTCTCCCCCCGGTGGAACTTAAATTTCATTCCCCGCGAGGTCATTTGTTCATCATGGCGCAAAGGAGAGGCGCCCCGCCCCGCCCGCCGGGGAGGTGCCGCCGACGGACCCGCCTCTGCCTTCCCCTCTCCTCCCTTCCCTTCTTGTCCTTTCCCTCCCCTTCAATGCCCTCACCTCCCTCCCCTCAGGCGGTGGCCGTGGCCCCGAGCCCGGCTCCCTTAGCAAACAACCGTCCCGTGCCCCCAAGACGGCAATTTCTCCACTGTCACCCCCCTCGAGGCTCGTTTTCCTCTCTGTTCCTCAGCCTTGCTACGAGAAAACAAATGGGATCGGGGACTAGGCACTCGATTAGCCAGAGCTCGATTTATCTTTCCGATGTTCAGTTTCAAATTTCTCGGAGTCTTGGGCAGGATGCAAATAGTGGAAATAAAATCAACACACTTTTTTTTTTCCAGCTCGTGGACTTTCTGCTGATTGATGCTTGGAAGGGTCTGGGGCTCAGGACGAGAATACTGTCATTTCCCACACAATGCTCCTAGGTGCTCCCTCAGGCTGTTGCAGTTTTGATGCTAATTCTGTATTTCTGATTTACATAGCAGAGCCAGGAGACCCAGCTAAGGCAGCCTTTGTAGGTAGACCAGTTAGTTTGTGATCATTTAGCATTTCTGAAGCTCCTTTTCTGTAAAAGTTGATCTAGAGCAGCATGACTCTGAACAGAGGAAGGTCTGTCCCACTGAGAATATGCTAGTCCAACCACACACTGTCTGGTGCTAGTGCAAGAGAGGTTTAAATCCTCTTTTCTTCCAGTGCCTGAGGCTGATTAACAAAGCTGGAGGCTGGCAGAAATGCCAACAGGGAGCTGCTAGTGTATTACCAGGCAGTTTCCAAAGGAATGGGGTGATAGAGGATACCCGGAGAACGGGATTATGTGAGGATTACTGCTCCCTTATGGAAGGATGTACTCAGTGCTACATTTCTGATGATTCAACTTAGGTATTTCCCATAGTGGGAAAGAAAATGGGAACTTGCTGATAAGATAGAGTGGAGTGAGAGAAGTGTGAAAAAATTAAGGGAGTATTCTTGAAATTGTTCACAGCTCACTGCTGCTCAGGTTAAGAAACAGGCTCCAAAATATGCGGATGCAATGTCAGTTGCAAATGTCAGTTGCAGAAAGGCAGAAAGCGTTAATTGAACTTCCTTTTTTTTTTAAAAAAAAAAAAAAAAAAAAAAAAAAAAAAAAAAAAAGGAAATGGTTCTGAGTATCTGTAGAACAGCTGTTTTAAAGGGGCTACCATGCTTAAAAGAAGCAACAACAGCAGAGGAAAAACTTCTGCTTGTGTCCTGGCCTCCAAGCTGGTCTGCCGATTGACAAATTCACACAAGGGGATAAGGGGATCGATCCTTCAACCATTTCTGCCCAAAACAGCCTTATGCATTTCCATGCTGTCTCCTAGGTTCAGCCCTTTCCCTGCCTCCCCACTGATCTGTTTCCAGAGTCTGCTTCTCGTTCATCTCCTCGTAGCCTCTCCTCATTTGCCCTAGCCCAATTCCATGGCTTCCAACCAGGCAACTTTTCCTTTTGACTCACTTTTCTTCTCATTAAGGTTTCCTCAGAGACAGACGGCCTTTGCCCTTATCTCCCTTAGCCACCTGACCGTGCCTCACCCATGCCAGCAGATCTCCACCGTGCCAGATCTCTCACCGGCGCTACTGGAGGATTTTTAAAAACCTGGACGTGGGGTGCACTTAACAGAAATCCATCCAGAGGGAGCTCCGAGAGAAGAAAGGGGGGCACATTTAGCAAGCACTGACTCTGTGATAGTGTTACACAGGAGATGCCTAGATCTTCCAGAACATTAAATACAAACAAAAACATCGGTTCTCAAAGGTACCAAGTTCTCCAAAGCAGTGGATATTAAAAAAAAAAAAAAGTAATTTGGAAAATAGGCTTTGTGCACATGCATGTACATGTTGCATCTGCAACATTGGTCAGTGATGACCTTGTCATGTATAGCATATAAGCAGAAGCCTAATGAAAAGATGTATCAGATTTAGCAAAGCTCAAAATAGAACTCCTTGCTTGTATCCAGCAAGTCCCTTGAAAATAAATAAATAAATAAAAGCCAAAGGCTGTGCGGCTTTATCAGGTTCATTTTCTTTGGGGTCAGTGTCCAAAATGCCAGAGAGGGATGCTGGATGAAAGCTGGGAACTTCCAGAGGCGCAGTCCTTGTTTCAGGTCTCTGAGCCACGGGCTGAGCTGACCCGCTGCACGTTTCGGTGGATTCCCAGGACGCTGCATCTCTGGCAGGGAAGGAATTCGGCTTTACAGCCCCCCTGGGACACAGCGCAGCCTGGGAGAGGAAACCCTCGCCTGGACACCCCTGCCAAAGAGCGCCCCGCGGATCACGAAGGGTTTCTCGACGAAGTACTTCAGCTCCTGGCTGGCGGCAGGCCGCGGGCAGCCCCGCGGTCGCACAGGCTGTGTTTTAACAGCGCAACCGCCGCTGCTCGCTCCGCCGCCGGGCACACGGCTACGGCCCGCGCCCACACCGCACAAGATGGCGGCGGGCGCACGGCATGCTGGGAGATGTAGGCCGGCCGGGGGGGGGCGGAGAGCCGTGGCCGCCCCGGCTGGGGTCGCGCTCTCTTGCCCCGCAGGGAGGAAGGGGCAGGGTGCCGCGGGGATCAGCACTGGGGGGATTTTCCTGCCGTGTCCCTTTCTGCACAACGCTCTGGGGAGGAACGGGGGGCCAGGGCAGTGCCCAGGGGACAGAGCGGAACAACAGCAGGCTGGCTTCAGGGCTGGGAGCCTCCAGAGAGGGTGGCGGTGCCTCAGGGGGCCTGCGAGACACAAGGGTCTGAAACACCCGTTCCCATTTCTTTATGAACTCACCTACATTGCGCACTAAAATCAGCGAACATCACTCACAGGATGGCAGCTGTTGGTTTGTAGTTATACTAATGATCATACGTTTCTAATTTCTTGTTTTCGCTGTGGCAGTATGTACAACCTTATTTTACTCATTGCTTTCTCTTATTAGTCATCTGGTTTTACTGATATCTATTTGTTTTCCACACCTGCAGGAAAAAAAAAAAAAAATAATGACTGTCTTAGAATACATCTTAAATATCTAGCTATGTCCACGGTCTTAGAGTCATAGAGATTGATTTTCAGTCAGTCAATATTAAAAGGTGAAAGTAATCAGCCAAGCTCATTTTGGTTTCCACTAAAGAATTTTCAGAGACCCTGCTGTTCAAGTTGACTATTTAAATGGTATAGCGAAGGTCTTGTGTACCTAGAACACAAATTGCAAAAATGAATTTCCAGAAGCAACGGTAGAGACACATACACTTGGCTTATAGTTAATAGTGAATTATGCAGTAATTGTAGGTTGATCTAAATTGCATTAAACTGTGGGATATGGCTGTATCTCCAAGAAACAATATGACTGACTCTCAAACACTAGCAGACCAGCAAGCAAAATACACATATTTGCAAGATACATATTGGCTCAGTGGTTCGCTACCTATTTCATCAATGTTTTCTTCTTGTCTGGAGGAAGGAGTACTACATGAGACATGAGTAAACCCTATGAATACAATTACATCTTGAAAGCAGAACTCTAGGGGAAGCCTTTCCAGCAAAATCCTTGCTGAAAAGGATGCCTAAAGCAGTGATCAAAAACACAGCCTTCTGCTGTGTTTGAGATGTTGTGAGTAATAAACAAACAGCTTTGTCTCCAAGGGGAACCAGTTTCATCAACAGCTTCTCCTAATGTGAGCAAACTGCATTTTCTTATATATTGGGTAAATGCTTAGATCAAAAAGAGGCAAGGCATGTAGCAGGAGTCTGTCATGTATGGATATTTTTATAGTTGAATTTGTAATATCCTAAAGACATATGCAATTACTTTGATATGATATACATAGGCAAAATAGTTACTATTGTTTTAATCCTCCCTGAGTTTCATTATTTTGCCTGGGATTGATGTTAAGTTGGCAGGTGTGTAGTTACCTGGGTCAACCTAGTTGGTCCAGTGCTTGACCCACATGCATTTCAGGGCAGTAGAGGTGAGTGGTAGTGCTGGCATGAACTGGCAGTGCTGGCATGCTGGCAGTGCTGGCATGAACTCCAGCATCCACAGTGTTAGTATGCTTCTTATAAATGCTGCTGAAACATCAGCTCCATTATGCTTAAGCATTGTTTTTTTTTTTAGCCCTGCAATGAGTTTTTCTTTAAACTTCCTCCTCTGTTCTTTCAAGCCAGGAGGCTGCAAGCAGAAATTTTTAAGTGTTCTAAGAGTGTTTTGGCTACATGAGTCTCTCATCCCATTGCTTAGACTGAAATCCCTTAAGATTGTGTAATTTTTTTCCTATACCTTCATTTAACAGTGGACATCGGCAGAGTTTGTTTGTTTGAAAGCAGAATTATTTGTTTTGGGGTTGACCAAGGGAAGAGAATACATTATTTTTGGCAGAGTGACATTCTTCCTTTTTGCCCACTCAGTCTTTCACATGTACTTATAACCACTAGTTTTAGTATTAGCATCATGAAAGTTTTCCCATTAATATTACAGGGCATTCCAAGGAGTATGCAGAGGAGTCAGTTAGAATCAAAGCACAGTTCATAAGAAACAGACCAATCTATACCCTTCAAAAGTATTTTTACAGAATCACAGAATTTCTAGGTTGGAAGAGACCTCAAGATCATCAAGTCCAACCTCTGACCTAACACTAACAGTCCCCACTAAACCATATCCCTAAGCTCTACATCTAAACGTCTTTTAAAGACCTCCAGGGATGGTGACTCCACCACTTCCCTGGGCAGCCCGTTCCAGTGTCTAACAACCCTTTCGGTAAAGAAGTTCTTCCTAACATCCAACCTAAAATTCCCCTGGCGCAACTTTAGCCCATTCCCCCTCGTCCTGTCACCAGGCACGTGGGAGAACAGACCAACCCCCACCTCGCTACAGCCTCCCTTGAGGTACCTGTAGAGAGCGATAAGGTCACCTCTGAGCCTCCTTTTCTCCAGGCTGAACAAGCCCAGCTCCCTCAGCCGCTCCTCGTAAGACTTGTTCTCCAGGCCCCTCACCAGCTTCGTAGCCCTTCTCTGGACTTGCTCGAGCACCTCCATGTCCTTCTTGTAGCGAGGGGCCCAAAACTGAGCACAGTACTCGAGGTGCGGCCTCACCAGAGCCGAGTACAGGGGGACGATCACCTCCCTAGCCCTGCTGGCCACACTGTTTCTTATACAGGCCAGGATGCTGTTGGCCTTCTTGGCCACCTGAGCACACTGCTGGCTCATATTCAGCCGACTATCAACCATCACTCCCAGGTCCTTCTCTGCCTGGCAGCTCTCCAACCACTCATCTCCCAGCCTGTAGCTCTGCTTGGGGTTATTGCGCCCCAGGTGCAGGACCCGGCACTTGGCCTTGTTGAACTTCATGCAGTTGACCTCAGCCCATCGGTCCAGCCTATCCAGATCCTCCTGCAGAGCCTTCCTACCCTCGAGCAGATCGACACACGCACCTAACTTGGTGTCATCTGCAAACTTACTGAGGGTGCACTCAATGAAAACATAGAAATCTTTCAGGATTGTGATGCACAGAGGATATGTTATCTGCACCTTGATGAAGTAATAGCCCAGTTGTGCTCTCCTTGAAGTTAGTAAAAATTAACTTGAACACCAACATAACGCTACCCCAGATTCTTTGATATAATCCTCAGAAAAGCTCCAGTGGTAAATGTTTAATAAAGGGAACACAAGTATTCATGATCTCTGTGAACTAGGTGTTTCATTTTATCAAGGCAAGCCCTGCTCCTTTCAAATCTCCTGAAGTTAAGCCCTGGTAGTTAGTCTCATTTCAGCTGTTTACATTGGCTTCATAAACCTTCAGCCTAAACAGAGAAAAAGAAGGAAAGTTTCTTCCCATGAAACAGCTCTGGAGAGAAATCCTAACATCAGTTAAATGAAGTGTACTTCCTGCTTCAACATAATTAAATTGTGAGATATTAAAAACACACACACACACAAAAACCCCACCTAATTTACTGTGAAGCTACAGGCATCTCTGGCAAAGTGCTTTGCTTCTGTAAGCTACAGATGGGGAGGTTATCATTACCTACGAATGATATTCCTCCTAATGTTCTCATTTGGTATCTGTTTCAAATTGAGATGTTTCAGCCCAAACTAATGGTTGCCCGTAGGGACAGAGCTCACATTTGTTCTGCTCAAGGGAAACCAAACAAAACCAGTCCTTGTCAGTTCTGACGCCCGCATGTTAGAGCAAGGATTTCAGGAGGATGGTGGGCTTAGCATCACAAATGTGTCCTCTGCCATCCCTGTGAAGCCAAACGGGCTGTGTCTGTAACGCTGAATAAAGCCAGGCAAGGACCATCCTCCGGCCAGCTGCCAGAACCAGGCCACATCCACGTTACAAAGCAACCGTTTCCCTCCTGTGGTCTGAAGAAGTAATTATTATTTTGTTTGTGCTATTGTCTTGGCTGTTTCTTTTTAAGTTCCTGCAATAAATGCTTAACAGACTCATTTTTTCATCTGAAGCAGAGAATATTCACGATGTGGCCTAGGAGTGTGAGGGTGGCAGAAACAGATAGGGTGAGGGAGAGGGAAGGGAGGGAGGTTTCTGTGGCTGTTCCCTGGTTCACGGTGCCTGCTGGACTGGGCCACAGCATATGGCATCTCCTGGTCTGGATACTGTCTGGGACAGTGCTAGCTGACATGAGCGAAAACCTATCCAGGACACATGCTTACAATTAAGCATAATGGGCAATTAGCAGCCCAGTGCTTAAGCTCCTTTCCAGGCCATGCTTTTTCTAGGGTTGTAGACATGGCTTCAGAGACCTTTGGGCAAAAAGCATTATACTGCATGTGATCAGTGGAGACTTTAATGTTAGAAGGTCTCAGGCCAGGGTTCCATAAAGCAGCTTAAGAAGTTTCTGGTTTGGGCTCTTTTTTCCCTTACTTCTGCCAGCTGTCCTGGCACAACTGTGTGTGCAACAAGGAGGCTGGTCTGAAGAAGGTGTTGAGACCTTATAGCTGTACCAAAACTGAGTAAGAGCCCGTGCTGAAATACAAACAACATACAGTAACAAATAGTTAGTAAAAAAAATCAAGACTTAAATAACTCCAGGACATCCCAATTATACTTGACATCAATGCTTTTGCCTTGGTTTCTGTCTTGTAAAATGGTGATGATACTTAAAGGTCAGAAGGGAGCTAAAACTCTGTGTTCAGAACAGGTTCTAAACACATGCAAATAATGATGCACGTTTGACAGCACAGAAAAGCAAATGCAACAAATGCACTACCTCAAAGCTTTTCAGTCCGCTTCCTACATTACAAACCTGGCTCTCTGGCAAGATTCTCATGTGTTGTTTGGTGCTGCCAGTGGCCTGGAACACAAGTCCTGTGAGGAGCAGCTGAGGGAACTGGGGTTGTTCAGTCTGGAGAAGAGGAGGCTCAGGGGAGACCTCATTGCTCTCTGCAACTACCTGAAAGGAAGCTGTGGGGAGCTGGGGGTCGGCCTCTTCTCACAGATAACTAGTGATAGGACTAGAGGGAATGGCCTCAAGTTGTGCCAGGGGAGGTTTAGGTTGGAAATGAGGAGACATTTGTTCTCAGAAGAGCAGTCAGGCACTGGAACGGGCTGCCCAGGGAGGGGGTGGAGTCACCGTCCCTGGGGGTGTTCAAGGCAAGGTCGGACGTGGTGCTTGGGGACATGGTTCGGTGGGTGACATTGGTGGTAGGGGGGTGGTTGGACCAGATGGTCTTGGAGGTCTCTTCCAACCTTAATGGTTCTGTGATTCTATGAAAATAAAGGCACTAGCAAAGCAAATGTTTGAACTATATAAGTATAGTCTTAGGCAGAAAAAAAATTAGGGCAGCTTATGGCCAGGTGCAGGGGTTTTGTAAGCAAGACCAGACTATCCCAAGACTGATTTGTCTGCCTTACACCAATCCACAACTCCAGCTACTTCAGCACCCTTCTGGTTTAAACAGACTGTGCAGCAGTCATGGAGTGTAAAATGGTGAAGGCATCAAGGCATGAAGCCAGCAGGCATCAATGCAAGGACTGTACAGTCCTTGGGCCTTCAGTTTGTATCTGCCATTTTATCTTCAGATTTGCCCTCCGATGGCCCAAGACTCTTAGGAGACTGAGCACACTTGTTCTGAGACAAGCTTGACCCCAGTAGCAGAGTGGGGTTAATGAAGATACAGAAGGATTTGGGGGGAAAAAAAAAAAAAAAAAAGTGTGAAATATTCGTAATCAGAAGTAACTAAATGGCTGTTCACTGAGGCTTTACACATGTGCAACCCCACTCAGATAGGGTAAATAAATTGAGCATATATAAAATTTTGCTGTTTTCCTGTAGGGGTCTGTCATGATTTTGCATGGCTATGGAGGACAAAGATTACAGAGGAAGAAAGAGACATAAGGTATTTATACATACCACACCACATACCGTGGAAATGAATTTTCTGCAGTATAAAATGCCATCTTTCTGCATGTTTTGCATGTGGAAAAAAAAAAAAAAAAGAGAGAGAGAGAGAGAATAAAAGATGCTTTCTTGGAATGTAAGCCTGCATTATTCCTGGCCTTCACACTGAGGCATCATAAATAATGCAGAAAGCTGCTGCCCTGAAGTCAGGAGCTTGGAATGGAAAAAGAAAATACAGCTCCTGTGGCTGCCTCGGTGTCCAGAGAAATGCTGAGCAAAGCAGTGTGTAAGAGGGCACGTGCGGCTTGAGTGGGAAGGGAACAAATCAGGTCACTGCAGGAGGGCTAGGTGGATAAGCATTTTGTAGCAAAACGAGTCGAGCAGCTCGCTGAAACTAAAGTCCAAAGCAGTTCTTTCTGGATATATGTGGCTCAGCCGGGCCATGGACCAGGGAGCATACCAAGCTGTTGGAGGGGGTTGTCTGGGGTGTGAAGGAACTGCCTTAGGACTCAGCCTTTTCCACTCTCCAGTACTAACAACACAGAAGAATGATTGTTTGTCATTTGATCTTTTTTTAATTCACTCTGTGGGTATTGATGCTTGCAGAGAGGCAGTCCCTTGATGTGGTCTGCAGAAAAGTCTTGAGTTCAGCCAGCTGCAGAGACTAAGGTGAAATCCTTGACTTTTGGAGGAGACCTTGGGATGCACAAATGGCTCTTGTTTTCCTCTTTCCTGTGAGTTCTGCAACCCCAGCAAGCCTTCTTTTCCCTATTCCCCCATTTCCTATTTGACATTTTTGACACTTTGCCCTCTTGCATTGCATCATTTTTTTCCTTTTTTTTTTTTTTTTTTTTTGGTGACCCACAATCGTTTGTTTTTCCTCAGGTCTTTTTCCGACCCACCTCCCAGCTTTGTGGGGCAGGGAGAGATGAAATGACATTTTGTTTTAAAAAGTGGGCTTATATCCTTCCCTGTCATGGCAAATCAGTGAGAAATTTTGCATCTGCATTTTCACCTAAGCCTCTTCCTGCTCTGCTTTCCAAGTGAGAAGCTTGAGAGCGTTGCTCTGATGCTTTCTACTAGTGCTCATGAAAGACTTCCCACAACATAAATTCGATGTAAGATACTTCCACCCTGCCCATGCCACAGTTTCTAGCCTCCTCTCTTATACTGCAGCTCCCCACACCTCCTGCTTCCTTTCTTGGAGCACAAGTTCTTAGAAATATTTTTTGGATGTTTTTTTCATGACTCAGAAAGAGGCAAGGGGGAGCCCATGCACAGGGTCAAGATTTTTCCTCATGTAGCTGTAAGAGTATAAATTGGCAATTCATTAAAGTGTCCGATACTAAAATTTGACCCTGTGCGCTTGTTCAAAGAGTGAAGTACGCTAGGCAAACCACACTTTTACTCTTGAACTATGAAATCTGTTTTGCAAATACAGGCATGTCCTTACACTGTCAAATAAACTACATATCTTTAGTTTATACGCTGATATAGTAAAATCCTTCCTTTCATAAGTCCATTCTTTTTCTAAGCTCTGTTCTTTCTGGTTATCTGATTTCAAAGTAGAAAGGGAGAGAGACTTCCAAAAAATCTTTTTAAAAATACTTCTGATAACAAGATACAACATGCTTTTTTATTCCGTAAGGTCATGCAGGGAACACCTTCTGTTCCTCCCTTTACTTCTGTACCTGTACATTGAATGAGTCAGACAAAGCAAAGTGCCAAATATCAAGAAGCAGAGTGCCACTGAAAATGATTCAGCATTCTTTAAACGTTGAGCTGTCTCTAGTGCAACAAGATCTGGACTACTCAATTTATGGTATATCAATGCAAAAAAAGCTAGGAAGGTAACCTTTGGAAAACACTAATTACAAGACCAAGAATAATATAGAATACATTCCCTGGGGCATTCTTAAAAGTTTTTCATTTTACCTGAAAATGGAATTTTTAAACTATTTCTAAAGATATTGACATGGAAAAATCCATACTGAAAATTTCTTAACTTAATCTACTTTTATTCTATTCATTAAAGAAATAACAGCATAGGTAACGCTGGTTTTAAAGTTTTAAATTCACACTTCCATGTGTTAGTAATTTTTTCCCGTAGTTTGTTATTTTTCATGTTTTATTTGACCCATATGCTTTTAAGTGACTTTTTATCATTCACAAAAGTCTTTTAGGCATCTCCTGACTTATTTAGTCCCTGAACAAAAATTTCTGTAGTTAAAGCATTTTGAGGACGTGTGTTTTCTTTTCCTGCTTTCTTGGATAACCCCAAAATAACTTTAGTTTGAAACTTGGCATGTAGTTACTTTGGAACAGAATGTAATTTTTCCAAGTGCTCAAAAAAAAAGAAAAATCTCTGTTAAACAATAAAGCCCTCCACTCTGTTCCCCACATGATGCATATTTGCAAAGGAGTCTGGTAGTTTGGGGTGGCAGTCCTGGCTTCATGGGAAATAACCAGGAACGGCCTTTGCTGTCCTCAGAGCGAGGATCTGACTAATGGGTTTTGGAAAAATAAGTGTAGGAAGGGGTGGAGTTCTGGGAGCAGCTACATGGCTTCCCACATTATATTCTGCTCTTCCCAAATTGGTGGATTAAGCTGAGACAAATTGCTGTGGGCAGACAATCTGTAGCTCTGGTTATGATTACCAAATGCGGGATATTTGGCATGAGGTAGAGGTTAGAGGTGAGCTTATGAGTCAAGGACCACGAGTGGTGAGCAGCAGATGGTGTGGGAAAGAATTCGCAGATCCATGTAGATCTCTGCGCAGTGAGAAACTCCACCCTTCAGCCCTTCTTTTACTTCCAAGCTGTGAGTGGTTTGGAAACCAGTTCAGAAACAGTGCACATGTTCCCCATCCCTTCTGCCCACTCAGTCCATCCTAATTAAGTTATAAGGAAGGCTAGGCAAACCAATCTGAAAGTGGGAGTGAAAAAACAAAGCTTTTATTTTTCCCACACCCTCATTGTCAGAGACTTTCTCCCATTTCCCACATCCAGTACTACAGGCTTCTGGCATCCTTCAGGCTTCTGTGGATGTTGTTTGACTGTGTATAATAATACTACTGTGGAAACACTGAAGTGATTGGGAATGACTTTGCAGGCGGGTGGCTGGGGCATTCTCTCAGGAGGTAGGACCTGGATCTATGCCTGCCCTGGTCACCGTTTAGTTATTCGAAAAGTGTCAAGAGGAAAAACTCTTATTCTAACCAAGTCTAGCAGCTGGTGGCTGCAGCATTTCCTCAGCTTTGGAGAGAGGTCAATTCAGATAGCTAAGGTAGAGAAAATACGACAGCCCCAGACTATCCAATCTTGAGGGAGTGCTGTTCAATGAACTAGGAGTAAGACCTCTTACTCTGATAGTTCTGTTTTTGTTTGTTTTTGTTTGTTTGTTTGTTTTTCCAATAAAATCTGCCTAATGACTCAATACTTTAATTTCAGTACAACAAAAAAATTAATTTCCCAATTAATTGTATTTTTTGTTTGTTTGTTTTCTTTTATTTTGTGCAATTCCAAGTCTAAGCTTTGTTATTATTTTAATAATACAAATGTTCCCACCATGTTTCGTTAATAAAAATCAGGGACTGTATACACTTAATTAAAAATAAGCAACCACCACCAACAATTTCATCTTTTCTATTACTCAGGCTGCTATCATTGTTACACAGCAAATTAAAATTGTCTTTTCATATTCTGTCATGCCTTGAGTTATTCCTTTCTCAGCATATTTATTTTGTGCTAAGAGTGTATCTTTGTTCCTTCTTGTCCCTTCTGCCTTCTGTTACTAGCATGCCCTTGACTAACAAGGCTTTCCCAGGGAAGAATGGTTCATCTAAAGAATGCACAGTGCAATTTGTTTACCACTTGCAAATACGACTGTCAGATGTAATACACCTCAAAACGAGAAGCAGAAAAGCTTCCCTGCTGGTGGCCTCATCTATGGTTTTTGGTTGTTTTGCTGGAGGCCCAAAAAATCAGCAAAGCACATAAGCCCAGCTATGAAATTCCCTATTTTGTTGGAAATGAAGCACAAACTAAACTCCGTTCCTATTCAGCAAAGCATATTAACATGTGGTGAAATATTAGTATCTATTTAAATGTTGGGTTTAAACTGTGCCTAAATCTTTAAGATTAATTCATCTTTTAGAAAGAGAAAGCTTCTTAGCTGTTCTTCTTGTCATTATATTTGTGTGCATAATTTAGGGGAGTTTAGAGGCAATCTGGGAAATGCATATGCCCTGGTTAATCTAGATTTACAGGAACACTTTGAGGCACTTCCATTTAAACTAGTTAAACTAAAGGCAGCGGGGGATCCTGCTTCAACCATGGGAAAGAATAAAAATCTTGGCTATAAGACAAAACAAAATACAGAGAGGAAAAATGGATTTTCACCTAATATGGAGAAAGAGGAAGCACTGAATGATTTTCCTGTAAACCCTATTGTTACTACCTGTCTTTTTAATAACATTTAGATCTTGAGAGAGACAAGCGAGTTACAGTCATTAAATTCATATTGATCTAGAGCCCCTTGTTGTTGTAGGGGAGTGAATGGGTCAGCAAAAACTGCCACTGTCAGACCTGTGAAGTTTTGAGGCAACAATACTTTACATTATGTCTTTTATCTGTAGGTAAGGCTTTTCCACTTGACTTTAAAAGGTGCAGAAACTTAAATACCCAACTTAAGTGCCCAGAATGCCATTGTGGGCCTGGAGCATGTTTGGCTGTCTGTCCACTGTGGGACCTTCCCCACCTGGGCCCTCCCACCACCCTAGGCCTCTTGGCTCAATCTGCTTCTGCTCAGGAAGAGGCACAGGACCATTATGGGTTCTGGGAGGAAGCATTTGTGAAAGGGACTGTGGCTGGGTGCCTGAGAAGATGTAACACCCAGCTTGTGTGTCCGACACTGCATCACTATGGCTGCTGTAGGAATAAGGGGACTAAGGGCTTGAGGCAGACCTAAACAGAAACTGAGGAAAGTAATGGAAGCTGTAGGGCCACCAGTGTGACAGCACTGAAGGCACCTGCTTTATCACATCCAAAACCAAGAGATGAACATCATCCCTGAATACTCCATGGTTCCTCCTGGGAGCCTTAGGGCCTCCCATTGGTTTTCAGGACAGGGGAACAGAAACGAGGATGATGCCAGACTGTAGGGGACAGGGCAGTGAAGGTGATGTGGGAGGTTCTTGGTGCTCTGCTGCCTTCAGTCACAGGCAGACACCCAGGGGTCAGAACAAACAGCCACGCTAACAGGCACAGAAAGCAGCTTGTAGGTCTTTTGCTCATTTTGTCTGTCTGTTTTTTGGGTGCTAGATCTTGGGTGCTGTCTTGTGCTGTCCCATCAGCCTCATCAGCCTGCCTGTGTGATTCAGTCCGTCCCACTTTGGTGTGGTCCAGTGACAGGCATGCAAATCTACACCTTCCTCACCTGCCCCGTTGTGCTGGCTGTGTCTGGCACCTTCAGCAATTCATCACCCACCTCACATGGCAGAAATTTAACAAAAAATGCAGACAGAATAAGCAGTAATTTTTTATTGGTTATGTGTACAAGTCTGTATTAGTTTTCTTAATTGTTTGTTCCAAAACTAATTTGCTGTAGTGAAGTAAAACTGGAAAGGACCCATTTGATCTTTCTGGCAAGTAATTATCAGTCCTTCTTTGATCCGTACACAGTGTGCTGTGTTTATAAAACTGAACTGAAGGTATTTAAGTTCTACCAACATCTACCATGGCCCTGTGTAGGTTACTTTTGACTGTCCAGAAGTTCAGGTACTCATGGATACCCTGTGCTTTAACAGTGTTAAGGCACACTGGTCTAGTTACCCCTGGACTTGGGTAAGACAGTTTCACCACAAATTAAGGGACAAATTAATATCTTAATTTAGTCAATTGTGAAGAGCTTGTCCCTTCTATAAAGCTATGTTTAACAGATGTTTTACTAACTAAGGGGGAAAAGGAGAAGTACAGTGGATCAGTAGCCACTGTGGGGAAAC
Organism: Oxyura jamaicensis; assembly: GCF_011077185.1. Taxonomy (NCBI): domain Eukaryota; kingdom Metazoa; phylum Chordata; class Aves; order Anseriformes; family Anatidae; genus Oxyura; species Oxyura jamaicensis. Next base: position 127,569,341 of record NC_048893.1, read on the forward strand.
AAGGCCAGGGTGGAACTTGTTGTAGAGTGTACCCAAGACTGGGAAAAATGTGAAAATCTTTGATGGCGACTGAATTTGACAGCTTGCTAGAAAGACAAAAAGAAGAATAGACGAGACATAAAATGCCAAGTGTACAAGATGTGTTCTGCTTGGGGTTTTTTTGGGCATGTGTCTGTAAAGAATGACTAAGGGTGTCTGGCCTTCTAGTGCCCAGAGGAGTACACGTCCTGACTGCTGGTCCAGGTCTGTTCTTGTGATGCCTGACATCTCAGTATATAAAGGCCATGGGGGGCTTGCAGGACTCTTCTTCATCAGACATCGAACACAGGCTTCCCTGGCAGTTGGTGACAAAACCTGCAAATTCAGGAGAGTTAGAGTTGGCTGCAATCTCTTTGGTGGGCCATAGGGACTGAAATGGATCTTGGGGTCTTCTCACATTGTGAGGAACATAGAAGGAGAGCTGGAAAAGGCTGAATAACCTATGAAGTGGATCGTTTCCAATTGCCTGGAAGATTGGTCTTTTTGATACTGCCAGTGGACAGGCAGAATGCTGGGATTATAGAGATGCTAGTTGGAGTAAGTGGCTCATTCCTATCCCATATTTATACAGTATTTGGCATCCAAAGGATGACATTTTTCACTTGGGTTCCTGTGTAAACTAAATCACTTTACATGACACTGCTGTTTTCATATTTCTACTTAATTTATTTATTGAAGTCAAATGTTTATATCAGACTACTTGTGTAAAGTCCAAACTTCTTCTGATCATGTATACTAAGCTGTTAAGCAGAATAGCCTTGGCTATTGAAAGCAGCATAAATTTACATCTTGTGCATATCTGAGAATACCAAGGACTAGAAAAAGGTCCTGAGAAATTGTTAAAATACCTTTGGAAAAGGAGATATGAGAAAACTGACTTACACCTATAGAGCATAATATACAGAGGGCATGATTTATAAGAAGACTATGGTCTTTTTATAAAGCATAAACTTAAAAATGAAGACTGAAGGATGTCTTACTGATGAAGCTCCAGAAAAACTAACAGATGGGAAAAGATATGGGTTACTTAAAGGCTGAGAAATGAACAGAAATACTATCAGACTCCAACAATATTTCAGTGTATAAACAAATCCAATCCTTCCGTCACAATCAAATCACATCATTCTAATGCTAAACATGGTCGGAGGTAAGGAAAATGCTTCATCTGATTATATCTCCCATCTCTCACATTCCAGTGATAACATTTAAGTGAAAGAATAGAAGTGTGAACAAGAGAAGAATAAAATTCATCCTATTCACAATTCAAAAGAGGCTATGATTGGTTACGGAAAAGTTAATCGACTATTTCCTGCAAAACAAACTTTCCAGGGAGTTCTGAAGCCCATTCACCGGCCCAGAAATAACATGAAGAGGGTCTGGGTTTGGGACATCCTCTCTTCCTTGGGATTTCTTTTCTGTTCAAGAACATTTAAATATCTGATTATCTGCAAGGCTTAAATCACTGCCACCGATTTCTTCTTGTTCTGATATCAAACGAGTATGGTATTTAATCGAACTTTTTGTAACACGCTAATTATCCCTCTCAATTAACAGGGCTGAATACAGCCAGAAATATCATTTTGAAAGTATTCAACCTCAGCCCAACACAGATCTGTGTAGCTTCAGGTGTCATTTAAGCATGCAATAATATTCCCAGGAACCCTTTACAGAACCATTTACAGATGATGTTGTTGAGAAGAGGACAGCATTTTTCAGCTAGGTGATTTCTGGTGCACATGATTTGCAGAGGCGTCCTTGATCCCTTTTCATGGAAGCATTTGCAAACATTCTTCCTGGTACTTGACTTCTATTGAAGAGCCAAGCAAGGGGCTTAAAAGCACTTCATATTTTAACAACAGAACACTCTTTCAGAATGTGCCCTTTTCATATTTTCAGGTACTAAGTGCAACTCTGGTACTGCTGAGAACCTCTGGACCTCTCGGTGCATGAACCTCTTGAGAAACTGTGCTACCCAGATTGAACAAACGTAATAGCACCAGTGCTTCGACCTCAATGTACAGAAAGGTCCATCTTGCTTTGTATTTCCATCCAAGGGTGGAAAGATTTCCTTCTGACCTGGGATGATTTCTAGGGTATTAGCTAAACATTCCCAGGTTTATGGACAAACAGAAATGTGTAATGGATTACTGCCCCTTTTGTGCAACTTCTCAGCTAATTACTTAATTCTGAGTACACAAAGGTTTCCCCTGGCCACGTGTATGTTTTCAGATGAGATTACACTATGTGCCTGTGCTTGTAAGATTGAAAATTTGTATGAAATAGCTTGTTATATTACATGCTTAGGCTGTGGTTTGACAAGACAATTTAGGGTGTCTCATACCATATCTAACAGGCACAGATTACAAAGTGCTAGACAAACTCACTCTGCTGGTTGATACTGGTTCAAAATATGTAAGTGGGAGGTATGTCTTCTCCTAGAGACTTGCACAGTCTGTCTGAATTATTATTACATAAGCTATAGATAAGGTATTATGTAAAGCATTGGAACAACTTATTTTGGCTGAAGTATTGTTTATCCTCCTGCAGCTGGCATAAAAAAAACATACATAACATATTTAGCACTCTGAGTCAGCATAATGCAGAGGTGTTCACATCTAGCAGCATCAGATCTGTACTTCCAGGTGATCCAGTCATATGGACTCTGTATTTATTACCATGCCTAAAATTGCTTTTATAGGAGTGTGTAATGTAAAAATCAGCAAAACTCCCCCTGCAGTTAGTGGGCTTCAGATCAATTTTGTCTCTCATTTGCTTTGTTTTCCCCGGGTTGACAGAGATGGGCTAGCGTAACTGGTTTTAAAAGAAAACTTAATTTCCTAAGAAAACTGCTTTAACTTAATCTAATTCTGGAAAACGTAAAAGTGTCTTTCCCACAAATAAAGTGCAGTACATTAACTTTTAAGAAAAAATATTTTGTATTTAACAATGCCATATTGTAACTAAGTTTTAAACTGATGTATCTATGGTATTTTTTAGCAAGAATTCTTATGAGTGGTTATTCTTTTGTTTGTGCTAACGGTGGGAAGAGCAGGGAAGGAACGTGTGATGTGGAGTGGAGTGATGTGGTACCTGGTATGAGATCAGTTGCTGGCTTGAAGACGATCCCAGCCTTCCAAAACAAGGGAGTGTTTCAATTTGGCTTTGCTTTTCACATGGCTGGATTACAGTGACATGTTAGCTCAGCCTGCTGCTGTTTTTTCTTCCTGGTAGCAAACCTGAATGCACACATAATTCTCTTGACAACGATCCTGTTCCCAAACTTGTATCCACAATAAAGCATGTGACTGAAGGGAAAGACAAAAGCTACTCACCAAGCTGTCTCAGACCTTGTTGGAAGCGTGTTTTGGTTCTTGAGGTACGTTTCTCTAAGATATCTTTCAGAAGGTGAGCACCTGCCTTATCAAGATGGCCCTGGAGGCTGGGAGGTTTCATGTCGCAGGTGAAACAGCTTTGCCTCACCTTTCCAGATAATCATTCTCCTGCCTGCACACATGCTGCTGGCAGCAGACCTGCGACGCAAGATATGTTGGAGTCACAAAAAAGTCTGGAGGTTGCTGTGGGCACAGTTGATGTTGGGAAAGCAACGAGCAGGTGCCTGGAGCACTGTGTATGGGTGCTCCTTCTCTGTGACTCAATGCAGCCCCTGAGCCCTGCACTGTTAGATGGCAAATGGGGGTGGAGGCAAAATGAGCTGTTTTTTGCTTTTGCAGTCCTATATCTGCTCCTACAATGAGGCCATAGCACACATCATGAATTTCTATGTGCTAGAACATAAATTAATAACTAATAACTAAGAATAACTAATAACTAAGCAGGAACCGTTATACTGAGGTGACAAGGACTGAGGACTAGCTGGATCAGCCAGGTCAATGCCAACATTCATTTTTCCTCTGTATATGCCATGCCACAGTAGCACAGAGCTACTTGGTGTTCAGTATTTCTTCAAGTCACTCTTAGTGGTTTCATTACACTGTACTTGGTGAACATGCATTTTTGGGGAGGGGGCAGCAGTGGTTGGAATTGGACTTGAGAGCAACAGCAAAATAGCACACATCTCCTGGGGAGAGACGCTGCAGATAATGGACTTCCAGGCATGTGAAACAAAAAGGGGAATTGCCACTTGCCCAAGAGAGGTTATGACAACGGAGCAAAAGCAACAGGTTCAAGGAAGAGCTCTGGTTTGGTTTCTTGACCACAGGGGCCATGGAGCCATAGCCCTGAGGGCTGGAAAGTCGAAGGATAAAGTTAAGCCGGATTAGGTAGTATTACAGCCATATGGGACTCACTGTAAAAGGAGATTACTGAACGATGGTAGTGCTGATTAACAAAAGCTGTGTGCAAAACTGAGTGTCATTTCTTAGAATCATAGAATCACAGAATGGTTTGGGTTGCAAGGGCTGTTAAAGACCATCTAATTCCAACCCCCTGCCTGGGGCAGGGACACCTCCCACCAGACCAGGCTGCCCAAGGCCCCATCCAGCCTGGCCTTGAACACCTCCAGGGATGGGGCATCCACAGCTTCTCTGGGCAGCCTGTGCCATGGCCTCACCACCATCTGAGTAAAGAATTTATTCCAAATACCCAATCTAAATCCCCCCATTTAGTTTAAAGCTATTCCCCCTGTCCTACCACTGCACTCCCTGACCAAGAGTCCCTAGGCCCCCTTTAGGTACTGGAAGGCCTCTCTGAGGTCTCCCCAGAGCCTTCTCTTCTCCAGGCTGAATAACCCCAACTCCCTGAGCCCGTGTTCATAGGAGAGGTGCTCCAGCCCTCTGATCATCCTTGTGGCCCTCCTCTGGACCCACTCTAACAGGTCGATGTCCTTCTTGTGCTGGGGGCCCCAGAGCTGAATGCAGGGCTCCAGGTGGGGTCTCACAAAGGCAGAGCAGAGGGGGAGAATCACCTCTGTCGGCCTGCTGGCCACGCTTCTTTAGATGCAGGCCAGGATTTGCTTCATCTGCCCTCCTTAGTCCCACAGCGTATCATCTTACCTTTGATATTTCCAGTAGGCCAAGAGTATTTCCACCCTTTCTTTGCTGGCTCAAGCCATGGAATTCATGACAGACCTATTTATTTATTTATGAGAAAAAAACAAAAACAAAACAACAAACGTCCACCCATCCAACCTGTTTTTAACTGGGTCCCAAGCTGCTTAGTTAGGCATGCCAGTGAGTAAAAAGGAAAACGCAGAAGCAGCAGAAAGGAGCCTCTTAGTTTGAGGGTGAGCTGGGATAGTGGCCCTAGAGTAGAGCAGAGGTGGGTGGCAGGAATGTGGGGTCTGGTCTGGGATGGGGGCATGGGGAGCACAGCACAGTGGGGCTGAGCACGAGGGACACCAGAGGAAAAGGGCAAACCCATCCCATTCAAATGTACTGGGAGAAAAGAGAAAGTACAGAGTAGGAATATACAGAGCTGTGGGCACAGGGAGAGGAGAGGATGCTGAAATGGGGAGCTGGGGTGCAGCGGGGCTGTGGTGCATGGGGCGAGGCGGCACTTGTAGGACACCGAGTGCAGGCTGCAGGCTGCAGCCGTAAGGCAAGGGAGGAGCATTCACAGCGGTGTTGTGTTTAGACTGAGCTGAGCTGACTCACAGCAAGAGGAATTTTTAAAAACTAAAGCAACAATAAACAGCAGAGGAGGAAAGAAACAAACAGGGTAGGAACTACATGTAAAGGATAGAAAGCTCACGAGAAACTTCAGAAGACGAATGCTTCAGATTTAACAACCAGTTCTGTACTATAAGCCCGTATTGACAGGGAGCATATGGTGTCCTGGAAAGGTGCCTCCTCTAATGTCATGTCTCCCTTAACAGATAGAAACAGTGCTGGGTCTATTAACCCCCTCTGACTCTGCCTAATAATGTTTTGTTTAATCTGGAAAACAAAACAAAACAATAAAGTAAAAATTGAGAAGAACAGACATTCAGTTCAAACAGACTGATAGTGTTTTCTTCTTTTCAACATTTGGTTTGCTACAAAGAGATGAAAAATCAGTTTGAGACTCAGCCCAAGCAGCTACAGGTACCCTGCACGCTGCAAATGTCCACCTTTCCCCAGGGCACGCTGCAGCACATCTCCTTGCATGGGGCAGAGCAGGCGCTCGCACAGCCTGCAAGCATGCCTTCATGCCACATGGAGTGGCTTCGTGCCAACCTGCTGCTCCGAGGCTGGCCCAAGGGCTGCTCCGAGTCGTGCTGGATTGCCGTAGGGATGCCGGTGCCAAGGCATATTTCAGCAGTGCGCTAACCATGAGCTCTCACCTTCAGCAGGCACTTCTCGACCATGGCTGGAGGCCAGGCGTAGGGCCAGCTCTGCTGACTCATGTAAGCCAGGCACCCTCCCTCACCGGTGAAATCCTCGTCTGACCTGTGAGCATTGCTATGGGGATGGATCCTAAATGCCTCCACTTCCTTTTTACAGTATTCATTGATATCTTACCAGTTATTGATGGGTGCATATGGTTGAAACCAAACAGCAGAGCTGGCACATTTGTGAGGTTTCAATTTAAGAGCAAAATCAATATCTAAATTTAGTGGTAATAAAAATGATTAGAATTAACAATATATAGAATTAACCATTTCAATGCATTGCCCATTGGTTGGCCAGGACTTTCTAACAACATTTAATGGAGTTGGTCAGGCAGGCAATTATTAGAAAGAATGGGCAGATTGTGTGTTCTTTCTCTCGATTTAAGATGTCAAACTACAACACATACATGCAAAGAAATACACTTGGATTCTGCTTTCCACTTCAGACAGCTAATAACTCACCATTTCCATTCCAAATGTTTATTTATTTTGTTTATCTCTTCCCATCTTTTTCCCAGGACACATGGTTGATCTCGGAATGAATTTACCCCCTTAAAACTGCAATATGTTAGTGCTCATTTCTCCAGCCAGAAGGACAAGATGTGTAATATTTTTTGCGTTATGAAAACATACCATCTAGTAAGAGTTTCTAAAAATCTAAGCACTCATTTGTTATCTGCTCTGTAGTCTGCTGGGAGATCTCAAAGCAATAAATGAAAAGACTGTTAGTGCCTCAGGAGGATAATGAGAACTTTTATTGCCTAGGAAAGAAAAGCTTATAGTGAAGCTTTGTGGATACCAACTCTGTCCATGTGAAGATGCATTCTGTTTAAAAACATGACATATTTTTCTGACAGTGAGAAATATTCCTGGGATACAGAATGATGGGCACCGGGAGAGCGATTGGAAAACACTACATCTTACAAACTGCTTTTGGTCTATTTTTCTGTCCTCACTCCATGTACCTAGATTGGTCCAATACTAGATGTCCTGAGTTTGCAGGGCTGAAGCTGTTGAGATATCAGCTGCCCCCCTGAAGTTCAGATTGGGGCTGCTGCTGCAGTTTGTCCGTGCAGCACCTCGGCAGTTACCAGCAACGCAGCACGCGAGGTGGCCGTCTTGCAGACAGATTCCCTCTTTGCTTGAGTAACAGTAAAAGCCTGGGGACTCCAGGAGACATTTCTCGACTGCATAGCAGAAAATGTGTTTTTGAATGAAACAGACACAATGGACATTTATTCATTTATTTATGCTTAGACCATTAGAATACATTTAGGGCTCGTAAGTGAAATTAGCTTTATATTTATTTATTTATTAAATGTACTTACATAAAATTAGCTTTATATATCAGGGGAAAAGAAGAATAAAGGTAGTCAAGCACATTAAACTTAGTCACACTCAGGTCTGACTACTGCTGCCATTAGGACTGGTGTGACTGCATGCCCAGGCTGCTGTATGAGTCAAGTCCTGGCTCTAGCCCACGCTAGAGGTGCACATCTGCCTTGTCCAAAAGTGACAGACAAGCAGCTGCTCTCCTGCTGTGTGCTGCTGTCTTGTCAGGGGCGGTTTGTAGCAAATTGATGCTGGAAGTCCTACAGGATTTGGACTCGGCAGACCTACACAGCCAGGATGCTGCCAGGGCTATGTGGTGCCTAATCCTGGGATTAGCTCCGCTGCCTGTGCACTGCACATCTCCCTTCCCTGTGCTGAGTGAAGCTGCATAGTGCTCTCCCATCCCAATGCTATGGTCTGGCATGTGCCACGGCATCAGCTTTCTTTGCTTGGCTTCTTGGCTGCACTTGCTGGGATTTTTCAGGTGCTTTTTCTTCATAGTGGCATTGGAAAGGCATAGTATTATTCTTCTTACAAGTCCAGATCAGATAATTTCACTGCAACAATACCAAGGCACAATACAGCCTAACTACTCCAAATGCCTCTTGAGAGGTAGCATGTTACCATCGTGAGACATTTGGTGCAATTTATATCCTGGGAAGAGTCAGGACATTGTCCGACAAAAGAATCCAACCATCTGGAATCACTTGTATGACAGCCCCTCATTTCTAAATCCCTAAGCACTAGATCCTACAGTCTGTGCACACCCAAAAAAATCCCATTAATATTGGCCAGAGAAATGGCTGCAAACAATCTTGAAATGAGAATTTCTTCATGTTAAAGACAGATGAAATTCCAAGTTTAAAGTGGCAATCAAGCTTTTAAATTGCTTCTTTCAGCTGTGGTTTGTAAGAAGTAGAAAATAATTGCACAAGCACTGGTTAATTTAGAAAAGCCTATTATGTGGGGAGATTTTGCAAAATGTTAGGAATAATAGAAGAGCCATTTTTAAATTGTGCCAGAAAAACTCCAAGTTAACAAGGAAGGTCTGGCTCCAAGCCGGACCACCAAAATAGAAACTAAAGACAGTGCTACAGATTGGTTCATATCAGTTTGGCTATCTTGTTAAATGGAGTGAGGAATAATTTAAAATTTCTGATATAATAATGTTTTGAAAAATCCCACTTGTAGGCTATTGCTGTTAATGGAAAAGCCAAGACTCATTATTTTGTTAGCACACACACCTTTATACATTAAAAGGCTGCACGTAATTATAGCAAGACAGTCATGATGTACTTCCAAGGCCTTGAAGTAAAATGAAAAATTTCAGTGCGAATTCCAAGATCGCTAGATTAATCTATTCTCCTTTCACATATTAAAAAGGAGTATTGTAAAATAATTTATATGTTTTCTGCACCTTTCTGTCCTACGGAAATTGCTGTTTTCAATCAAACAAACAGCAACGACAAAAACCAAGCAACCAAACAAGCTTTCTCACACTGCAGTTTGTTAAAATAAACCTTCAACAATGAAAACACTCCACTGGAAATACTTTTTAAAGTAAATAAATATACACAGGTGTGATGCTGAACATACGGGGCCCATCTGTTGAGAAAGTTTGGGATAATTATTACCTAGTCCCTGGAGGAGCAGCATCACTTTAAACAAAATGGGTTTAGACGTATTTTTTGGCAGAAAGCTGAAGCCAAGGTCACGTGGCGAAGCTTTGTTTTAGGAAGATGAGAAGCAGAAGCTTGTACTGTAAAGAATAGCACACTGTCTCGGAGGACAAGGGACCTAACAGGAACAAAACAAGCTAGAGGATACAGAGGTTGAGCTTCTCATACACGCTAGCTAGCAAAGGGATTTCGAGATGAACAGAAGATTAAAAGAGAACAACAGTAGATAAAATCAAGCATAAACAAAAGCGAAGTAGCACACACGGAAGGAGACCGTGAGCATGTTTCAGAGGGCTCTAAACAGTTTCTACTCAGGGCACCGCCACTGCCTGCCTCCTGGGAACTTCTGCTCCAAAACAATCCCAACCCAACCCAACCACAGACAAAATTCCAGGACAAAGACTGGAGCAGAAACCACAGCAGGAAATACAGTGAAGAGCTATTTACACAGCACACTTGACAATTTGCCCTGTGTAAAGCATCTTTACCATCTCTGAGCTGCGCCTCAGTATCGACTGCCTTCAGCACAACATGCAGCCAAGGCCGACAGACTCTGCCGTGTCCTCACTGTCTGAGGAAGGCTTCTGAGCAAGGAGTAGGCCTGTTTCCTGCAGGCTAACATTGACTGTTTTTTCTCAGGCAACCTGATGTTCTGCAGTCACCATCTGTAAAACCAAACTTTCCTAGGCATCAACAAAATTCCTGCTTCTGCCACCGGCTCCCGGAGCACGGCCAGCTCAGGCGGCCTCCCTGCAGCCATGGTCCCACATCACCCCGCCGGCCTCCAGCCGTGGTCGCCTGCCCACAGCTCTGAACTGCTCTGCCCATGCACCCACGGGGAGTGGTGAACAGACACCTCCCTCCTCCCAAATCCTCAACAGCAGGCACTACAAAGTGCCAAGAAGGAAAAGCAAGAAAATTACAGCCATCCCCAAACCTCTTCCCTAGAGGGCTGTGTGACCTACTAGCGTGTGGTGTGTGTGTATTGGCATTCCTGTTTCCTGCTTCCCCCAAATCCTTACATCACAGTGAAGGTCATCTAACTAAACATTAGGACAGGTCTCCCATCCTCAGCTGTCCAAAATGGCTTGCCCTTCTCCACTGGCCCACCAGGTACTTCTGGCTCTTTGACTCTGGTCTGGCCTATTTTCACACAGTATGGCTACAAGGGGAGGATCAGGTAAACTGAACTCTATGAAATCTCCTATATAGCTCTAGCCTTTGTGTTGGTATCTGAAATCACTCTCCTTTTAATAACGGCATGTCTCACACAGGGAAAAAATAAACAGAATAATAGGTCCTTTAAATAGATTAATTAAATTAATGCAAATGCTGGAAACCCATGGTGGATTTCCACAGGCATTAAAACAGTAATAACAGAAGTTCATTGCATTACCAGTAGTTTTGAGCAGAACACACTAATGGGCGAAGCTGTCAAGAACTAACACTTCAGGGCTTTCAAGGTCTTGCTTGACCAGGCTCAACGTTTACAACACTACTTTTAAAAGGTTCACTACACTGAAGAGGCACATGTGCTCAAGGTAACACCCCAAACTCAAAAAAGTCCCTTCTGCATCCTGAAGAAGAGGTAAAATACATTTTACTACCCGGTGGTTTGCAAGGTTAAGCCACTGAGTCACGCATCTCACTGGGACACATTTAAGGAGTTTTCTCCTCCTACCACAGCCACATCATCCCATGCCATTTTGTGCTGACACACAGAGTGTGTTGTCATAAACTGCAAGGCAACACAAGCCATAGCAATAACACATTTATCTTGTCTGAGCCTCCACAGATGTGACAGATGAACCAAACTATAAGCAACATTTCCTGGGGTAGGTTTAGTAGCACTCATTGCATTTTCCTTACACTGGTGAGGAGAGGTTTCTACCAGCCCTCTGCACCTTACTCTTGGTTGGATCCAATTAGTCCTTCTCCCAGCAGCTTCACAGAACAAGGTCTCAAGACTGGAGCTGCAGGAATACCAGGGTACGGAAAAAAAAAAAAAACTCAAAACACCAGAAAATATGGGTTTCTTTGTTTCCATGCTCTGTGGAATTTGCCCATTCCTGTGGGCTGGAGAGATTAAGAGAAGCAAAAAGATACTGTGCATCTCTAAGCCAAACAGTTCCACTGAGGCTCCAGCAGAGCACCACGTGGCCCAAGGTCTCATTCTCAGCTTCTTAACTTTGGGCACAACTCCTTGTTAGCACATTCCTCACATAGAGATGGGTAAAGGATGCTCTTATCCGATCCCCTCCCTTCTGAAGGAGAGCCACTGAGATCACATGTACCTCTGTGCAATTCAGGGCCACAAGCAACTTGCTTTGCTCTCAACAGTGCAACAGTATTGGAACATGCTAAAAGTTTGTTTTCAATGTTTTCAGCACTGATAACAAGAATACATGTTTTTAAATGTTTGTTAAAGCCAAAAAATATTTTAAGTACTTTTAATGCACTGGTAAACATATCATTCTCTACCTTCCTTACAGTTAAAGATTCAACTCAATTCCTTTTCATTTGCATGCAGTCAAAATAAAAAATGCATGTTTTCAGAAATGATGCATACCAGTTACCCACCCACTCTCCTCTCCAAAAACCATCTGCAACCATAGCTTATATGTTATTGTTATTTGTTGCACATTCCAGTCATATAAGCCAAGCACTTTCTGTGTCTCTTTTTTTTTTTTTTTTTTCCAAAGTATGCTAAGAGGCTACACAAAGAGTGATCTTCCAGGCTCCCTGCTTGAGCTCTGTAACCAGTTCCTTGAAGTTCCCTCATGCTTAGTGGGTCGGCATCACCAGCAGCCTGCTCACCTCCACTTGCCGGTCTGGGCTCCTTTTTCTGCTCTTGTATTGACCTGCAAGGCACTACATGGCAGTAATGACATGCATATTTACCTTCTGGTACCCAACCTCCTCGAGGTACCCTACACATAGCTTTTCCATTGGCCTATAACATATTTAAGTGGTGTGGCTGAATCTGCTTATCCTAAATGGGGAAGCAGAGAACAGATTGGGCCCCTGAAGTCACATTTTTGCCCTTCAATACCACCAAATGCATTGTGCTTCTGGAAAATCTCTGTACTTGGAGATGTAAAAAGTTCCTCATTCCTTTTAACAATCCAATTTAATAGACTGTATCCACCAGTAGCTGATAACAGAGCCACTCATCTGGCTTGGGAGACTGCTGGTGAGGGAGAGAGGACAAGAAAAATGACACAGGAAGAAAATGAAGTGCTTTTCTCAATCCAGAGCACTCTGAGAAGCACATTGCTTCAAATCTTTGTCATTATCTGCGTAGACGCACCAAGTGCAGCAAGATACACACCTGTACTCCCTGAGCAGAAGAACCCCCCCACATTTTCCAACCTTGAACTGATTTTTATTTCATTGCCAGGAATTCAGGACTGCAAACATTTCTAACCCCAGAACCTCTGATAAGTAGTTGTACAAACCTCATTCCCCAGCTTTAAGGGCAAAAATCTCTTTTTGCTTAGCACTGTATGGAAGAGATGTATGTGGTAGGGAACCATCTGCAGCTGCTAGCGGTATTCCTTCCTTCCAAGCATCAGCATGAGTGACATTAGACTGTCACGGAGTGGGGAAAGAAAAACAACAGAGGACAAGAGGAGCTATAGTGGAAAATAAAGGCCAGAATGTCGAAGGGGAGGGTGGACAGTCTCAGCAGGGCAGGTTCTGGGTCTGCATCACACATTTCAAGGAGCTGTCTTGCCCCAACTATAGAGGAAAACACAGGTTGTCTTGCAGCTTACTGATGACAGCCCCATCAGCTACAAGCAGCACACCCTGCCCTTTAACTATCCGTCATTGCCATTGAAGAGCAAGCCACACACAATAACGGGTTAAGCCTTCATATGCAAATAAACTTATCAGTCTATCCCAAACACTTCATTATTTATGGGCACTATGAACAACTCAACTAATGCAGAAGGTGCTTGTAGTATCTAAAGTAACATAAACCATTTTCCTGTTTTTAAACAGCCATTCCTGACTTTAGATCATTAAGACTGTCATTTTAAGTGGTGAGTGACATTTCTGGTATCCACTGCTGAAGGTGCAAATTGCACTAAATGCAATTTGAGTTTTAGACTCTGCACAGAATCTACAGAATTAAACTAAATACTGACAGAGTTAAGTGGAAAGGACTTTATTGGCTACAAATGTTTGCAATTAAAAAAAAAAAATCAAAGAAAAATGATTTTGTTTGGACGTAAACATTCCCTGCTGCCCTGGAAATACGAACACAGAAACACTGGACTGAGACGCTGGGAAGAAGAAAATGTTCTCTAAAGTAAAGAAAGAACCACCACCACCACAAAAGGTAAAAGTGCTTCTTGAAATATTTCAAGTTTATGAACATTATAAAGATACTGCACGTATTTCTACTTTTTAAATCTCATATGCCATTTAGCTGATTGCGCAGTAAACTGCCATAATACAAAGATGCCAACTGGTTTGGACGAGAATTCCCAGTTATAAAAACGTGAATGAACAGTAAGAGTGCTTGACCTAGATTAAATGCATAAAAATATATGTGCTGCATTGGGCTGGACTAACGCACACTGAACCCTGGAACAGCATGACAGTCAAACCTGAGGGCCAAAATGAGAGGGGAAAAGGTAAGATCTAGCTTTGTTAAACTTCTCAGCAAGTTTTCAGGGACAAACAGTCTGTAGGAAGAACTGCCAAAAGCTCTCTCATAGACACTGGCAATTGTTGTAGTCCCTACTACACAGATGGTCCAAAAAAAGTTTGATAACTTTGCTAGGCAACATTTCCACAAACACTTCAGCTGTTAGTACTGCGTCACATCCCTCTTCTCACTGGTTACAAGAGTCTCTGGGCTTTTGGTTTTGATTTTACTGTGAGAGTTGACAGAGAGACCTGTGGCCAGCTGCACCGGCTTCTCAAAAACAGATGAACCTTGCAGGCAGCCTGGAAGTCTCCCACGTGCACTCCATCCAGGCAGTTAGATGCAAGCTAATTTAGATGCTTACAAAACTTCATGCTAGACCACAGTAACTTGGCAAAATGACATACACGAGTGTGAAAGGCTCTGTGCATGAAGACACTGCCTGCTCCTATGGCTAAGAACACTGCTGCTGTGTTCACCAGATTTTTATAAAGGAGAAAACCACAGCTGACGGGATAACAGGAGAAAGAGCGAGAGGGAAAAGCAACAGTTGAGGCTTAAACTGAAAGTCACATTGAAAAACTGACAGGATCTCATCAGAGCTCAGAAGTAGTAATTTTGCTCAACTGCAGATGCGATGAACTATCTCACAAGCAAAATGTTCTATCACCTCACTTTTAAGATCCATCATTACACCGGTAAAGGGCAGAAGAGTAATAACAGGCTCATTTTTCAGATGCTGCAAGTATCTCAGACCTAAGTGCTGCATACAGGTGGAAGTTTGAAACACCAGTGATCTGACTCTAGCTTTGCTGAAGCTTGACTCTTCCCAGCCGTGTCAGTTTGCCCAGGTTTACACAGTGTTGTCTTATCCCTTCCCAAGCTGCAACACATTTGGGGCTGTCAAATCACTCTGCAGTGCTTTTAATTTGCCCTTTGTAACAAGACCATGTATCAACCCAGCCTTTAAAAAGCACAACTGTGATAAAAGGTACCCCTGTCTTGCTGGAAATCTTACAAATAAACTTATCTGAAATTACCCCCAGAAGTTCATGCCAGAACTCTAGTCAACTAACAGAAAACTATTCTTCTATTTAACATGTTGGTCCTCCCAAACAAATCGGTTCCCACACATTTTAGAAGTATTCCTACCCAGAAATTCCACCAGTCTTCCATTTTTGCTGCAATTTTGTACAAACGCTTGAGGTGCTTGAGAGAAGCTGTGGATGCCCCATCCCTGGAGGCGTTCAAGGCCAGGCTGGATGGGGCCTTGGCCAACCTGGTCTGGTGGGAGGTCCCTGCCCATGGCAGGGGGGCTGGAGTTAGATGATGTTAAAGATCCAACCCAAGCCATTCTATAATTTATTATGAGTAAAGCATAAGAAATACAGTAACACTGAAGAGAGAACATCTTCCCATCCTATCTAAGTAATGGACTTACAAAAACAGTATTAAAAAAGTGTGTATTCACGATTTCTGCTGCAGATCACAGTTAGTGTATGGGTATAAAATCATGATTAATTTCTCCTCCAAGCCTCTCACCTACTGCGTGCTGTATCTTCACTCGTCACTCAGTTAAATGGTTATCTTCAACATCTGCTTTCAGACAGCAGACACCAGCACCTCCATGCTGTCCGCTGTACCATGTAAAGGGCAGCAAGCTTTGCTTGTAATCACCAGAAGAAATCTACTCATGAATCAATGATGAACAGAAGATACGTGGTCTTGCGCCACCCTTTCAGCACAGCCAGCACGCTGACTCAGCAAGGACACGACAACCTCAGGAGCCGTAAGGGCAGGATTCACCCAGCGCCAATGCCATACGCGCATCCATGCGGAAACGAACTGCTGGGAACCGAAGAAACCTGTTGAAGCCAAACACTTCTAATGAGAAACTAACGGAGAAGGAGTTTTCATGCAGAAGCTTACAGCATAGCCACGAGCAGGGTAGCACACGTGCAACAATCAACACCAGAGCAATGACATGCAGTGAAATTACCGGGGGGCTCAAAGACGGTGATGAAGGCCAAGTTTATGAAGGACTAAAACAAAGCGGGGGGTGTTGCAGGGAGATCCCACGTGTCTGAAAAACACCACTGCTAATACTTTGCATGGCAAGTATCCTTAAAAGCAGGCAGCAATTTAAAAGCAGCCACTAACACTGGAGAGCAAGGCAGAGCCCTGGCAATTGTCTCCAGCACACAGAAGACAGGGTGGTCTGGTCCAGCATCAGTAGCAACCAGGCAACTGGGAGGTGACAGAGTGCCAGGAAGGGCACCAGACTGTAGGAAGACTGGAGAGAGTAACAAACAAAACCAACAAATTCTTGGCAGAAGGACTCAGTGACAAGCACTAGGAAGTGCTTCAGACTCCAGCTGGGTATGCTGCTCCCAAGCAGGACAGGAAAAACACGACTGTCGCTGCTTTACTGCTCTGAGTCAGCAGGTTAAGACACACACTTGTGCATCTCATCACTGGGAGAGAAGGGACCAACGTCTGCTCATCCTTCCTTGCTTCTCCTGCCACCCAGTGCCCTTCCGCCCCCGCTTCCCCAAAAGCCCTGCAACTATTACAGAACTTCCTCAGGAGAAGATGCCTGCAGCGATTAGCGTCTAGCAATGATGGTGAAGAGACGCAGCACAGACTAGTGAGTAACAGAACTCAGATTTCCTGGGAAAACAGGACAAAGGTGAAATGATGCAAGTGATCCAGTGACTGAGCTAAAGCACCTTCTTAAAGACTAAAAACTTTTACAGTCTGTAATTATACCTGTAAGATAGTTTTATATTCTACTGTATAGAACACAAATTTCAGCGTTCAGTGGACCAGATTCCCATTTTGGAGGCCACTAAAATACTGGTATTTCAATACAGCAGCCGTTACGTTTTCAGACAGACTAAGGCCTGATTCCTACCATTGCCTCAACAACTGGCAAATAAACCATGACAACTACAGTTAGAACATTATCAAGTCTTTATAAAACAAACATTGCAAGCCAACTTCAAAGGCCAATTTGTTTCTTGTCAATAGTTAAGATTCTGTTGTGCTTTCTTAAGTGGAAAACCAAAAAAATCTGTAAAAGGTCAGGGGATGGAAACCGTGATTACAAAAGGCGAAGTGATGATAAAAGAGCAAGGGGGGAAAAAAAGACTAATATTAAGAACGGTATTTAAATATAAAAATTTATTTAGGTGAAGTCACAAACATTTGTTTTAAATCAATTTACAAACACTTCATGTTATGCATATTATTGAAACTATCAAGGAAAGGTAAAGAAGAGCAGATAACGGCAGTTTTTTTTGTGTGTTTTTTTTTTTTTTTTTTTCCTGAAACAACTAAAGGCATACCCTTACCATCATGCGCCTTACTGGATCATAGTATTACCTTGATCATACTCCCTAGTATGCAAGGAGAAAGGAAAAGAAAACAAAATACTGAGATGTAAAATAATTTAACCATGAACCAGTGAATATGATTTTCATGAACAGCAGACAACAAAAGTGAAGTCTGATGCTCAGGATCCTAAGCATTCTATGAGGATAAAAATAGAATAATAATTTGGGTCAATTGTTCTATCTGATCAAGAATTTTGTAATGCACAATTGGGCTATAAATTACTTCTGGCAATGACAGCAACAGTTAATCCATTTCTCAGAGACGAATGAAGAGGCGATATCCAGCCTCACAGAATTATTTTCTCAACAACCTGAGTTATACCAAATGTAGGATACTGTTTCAAGTCAAATATACATTTATGTTGCAGATATTCTCAATGAAATGGTAAAATTAACAGCTGTAACAAGACAAGTTATGATTTATTTTTTAAGCAAATATAGTACACAGATTATTTTTTTTTTCTTTTTGAAGTGTCCGGTTGTGATCTGCAAAGATCCAGGATTGCACACAGGTTTGCTCAAATGAGAAGGGTTAATCTGCGCATTAAATTGGCTTATATTTTCAATGTAGTATTTTAGGGCAGGGTTCTCCTCCGGGAGAATGTTCCTGACCTCATTCAACCAATGTTCAATTTATTCACCTTCCTGAATCTTTGCCCTCTTTGGATAGTCTGTGACAAGTGCTGCGCTGCAGGAATTCCTGTTTTCCAGCAAACTGGCTTGCTCTGCAGGTTTGTAGTCCACTGTTACAATTGCTGATTGGGTAAAATGAATTTCCTACGTCTTCTCTAGCACAGCTTGCAACGCAACAGAAGCAGAGGTAAAAGAATGCACTAGAATACCAGAGCTCCACTTAAACACCAACGGAGTCAGGCTGTTGGCACCAATAAGAAATTCTGTATTTAACAAATCTGTAAATATTTAAAATCCAAAGTTAGTCAGTTTTATATATAAACTCACCCACTTAGTCTGACTGCCATTCCAACTGGCCTTCTGTTTTCATGGAGTCTGAAATAAAAAAATAAACAAACTGAGAATTGTCCAAAGTTAACTCACATAAATTTGCAGGAACAAATCTCAGCTATGCCAATTACTGCCTTCAAACTAAAGCTAGGGTTTCTCACTTCCGTAAGCTAAAGCAAGTTTATACCTCTCTACTGTTTCCCCAGAAAGGAGGGTTAGCTTCAAACACATCCCTTTGCTGTCTTTGACTTTGTTTTTACTGGTTAACCTTCTGTGCAGAACTGGAGAGATACAGGCACTGCAACAAACTGAAATTTACGAAGTGTTCTACTGAAAGGGGAAAATGAAATGGAGTCAGGCTGCCCAAAGCTGTCCTTTGAAATTACGAAAACAAAAATCAATTCAAGCAAACCATCTGGGAGAAAATGTCTCTGTAAAACTTCTGAATAATATGAAGGTGAAAAAGCTCAGGTTCTGGTCAAAGTCTGTTGTCTATCAAGGCCTATTCTCTCCCATTTGAATTCTCTAATTCTTTTATCCAAATGCAAAACCACAACCCTTTACTTCTCTGAAGCAGTTTTAAACAAGATAGTTAGAGCTCAGGAGCAGAGCTGGGGTGAGGGGGAAACCCACAGGTCAACGTTTCCCTGCTGCTGCCTTGCCAATGATAAGCTCATGCATTATGCTAAGCCTCATCTACATTTAACAGCTGCTCAGATGATTGCTTCAGTTAAGGATATTCTTCTTTCTCAAACAGTTATAAATTAGTACGTGTTACCAATTAAGAAGTGCTCTAATAATAGGCAGGTAGTTGAATCCACACTTAATGGTTATACAGCTTTTACTTCTCATCACGCTGTTATTAGCACTGCAGTTTCTATGTTCAAACAAATCATTAAGCTAAATTTGGGTGTTTTATAAACTATTTAGCTAAAATAAACATGTTTCATTTTTCTTTCCGCAGCTTCTGACTGGCTCTTCAGATGAGAGGAAAAGTCAACGTCAGTATTAAAATCAGTTGGAAAATTTCCACACGATCAAAGGGGATCGAGACCTTTGGTGTCTAAGCAGCCAGCAGTCCAAAGCTCTGCACTGACACAAGTTATCATGAAAGTTACAAGTCTGGTTAATGTTACAGGCTGAAGATCCGACTGGGATGAGATGAAATATATGAGATATTTTCCTTCTGGTGCTCACATAAGATCTGCAGTAAAATAAACACTGAGCTGCTGTTCTCGAGAATGGAGAGATCTAAACAGAGATATCAGAACAAGTTACGTAAATCTAAAACATCAACCACAGAAAGCACCAAGGCCACATGGCTGGCACTGGGACCTATTACAGTACTCGTTACGCTGTCTTTGTTTCCGTTCTTTTTCTGCAGGTTGACCCAGAGATTCTGATAGGTAGAGAAATCAGGGCTTGGTGATGCACTGAATACTTGGGATATCCCCTGAAAAAGGTCCTCCCTTTCCAGATCTGACCAAGAGTCCAACAGTTTAGCCACTCCTCTCTGCTGAAGATAACTGAGAAGTACAATGTCTGATGAGCCAGCAAAACCCCTTCAGGAATGGAAAGATCCTTCCTATGGATGTACTTTTTTTTTTTTTTTTTTTTTTTTTTTTAAGAAATAAATACGGGCAATATAACAGATCCCTTTAACCATCGTTCAGCTGGCATGAAACTCAACATTTAGTGTCCAGGATTTTCGGCTGTGGAGATTTGACAGATTACAGTCACCAATATTAAAAACAACAAAAACGAAAAAACAAACCAAACCAAACAAAACCCAGTACAACCCCAAATATAGACAGGCGGCTCTCTTTGTACCACTGGAGCTTGCTGTCACAGCTCAAGCAGCGGAAATAGTAGATTTGCCTGTGTATGTTCGGGGTTTTGCCAACTCAGTGACACTTGATGCCTGTAATAAAAGCAAATCCTTAATATACACAAAATCTTCCCTGCCTCCCCTGATCATATGCATCCTGCAAACAGGTCAGAACTCGTGGATTAAATCTACTGAGGTCCAAAATAAATTAAATCTCCGAATCACAGTAAGCTTGCACACCACGGCCATTCAAACAAGCTTGTCATTATTTATGTCAGTTTTCCTGGCCTCCCACACAGCCTGCAACTACCCAATGTTCCTACTGCAACAGCAGAGTCTGTACTCTGAGTCCTGGTACTGCTGAGAAAGTTAATTCTTTTAAAGACAACACAAAGTACAAGAAACGCCCTTCTTCTGATGACTTTAGGGAAACACAATATATCCTCAGGGATACATTGCATCCTCAGGAGGGAATTACCAGGGTTCCTAACTCCCAATGGCTGGAGACCTAAGTATTACACAAGCAACTGTTTGCCCAGGGAGCACTTTTTTCCCCAGCAGTCTGACAATTCCCCAGCACACCTCCCACAGCAGCTGGCCAGGCACCTTGTGTGGCCCAAGCAGGTGTGGCCCATGCCTCACAAACTGATGCTCGGCCCTACGGTGGGCATGTGCTCAGGATCAAAGCCGTGATGTGGGAGCCCGAAGGTGTCCCAACTGCCCGTCCACTTTCCTTGCCCCTTCTCCTCTTCCCCTCCACAGGGGCACCACTGGGGCCAGGGGATAGCACCGCCGCGGCCGCCGGCCTGTCACACCTGGCTTTTCTCCTCCTTCTTGGGGCTCTGGGACGACGATGAGGATGGTGGTGGCGGTGGTGGCGGCGCGGCCTGCGGCTCGCTCTCGGCACGCTGGTGCCTGCTGATGAGCGACTTGAGGGGAGCCATCCACTTCATCCAGAGGTCCAGGTCGACGTCACCCCACGGCAGGTTGGGGTCCTTGGCCGCCCGCCGCCGAAAGTCCTCGTCATAGCTCATCCACGAGGTGCCCCCGTAGGTGGCGTGCAGCTTGCGGATGGTGTCCAGGTACTTGAACATGGCCCCGCAGCGCGCCGGGTGCTTCTCGCACACCACGCTGGCGTACACCAGAAAGGCGGAGACCCACTGGTCCAGCGTGTCCCCCGGCCGCGGGCCGTGCTCGGGGGTCAGCTCTGTGTGGAGCAAGGAAAACAGGTCAATGAACTCCCCCCGCCAGATGCGCTCCTTGGTGGCCTTGGCCAGCTGGTAGCCCAGGGGCCGCCGCAGCCCCACGTAGGGGGTGGCCGCCGCCTCCGCCGTCGGGGCCGGGGCCGGAGCTGGGGCCGGAGCCGGGGCCGGAGCCGGGGCCGGGGCC
>NC_048893.1:127591350-127630126 GCF_011077185.1 Oxyura jamaicensis
CTCGCGGCGGCCGGCGAGCGCCGTGCCCAGCGGCAGGGGGGCCGCGGTTCCGGCCCGGCGCCGACGGCGGCTCCGCCGCCTCCCACGTGGCATCGGCGCGGCGGCTCCGGGCAGGGCCGCGGCGGGGGGCGGGGGCTGCGCCCGGCGGGGCGGGAACGGGGCGGGGACGGGGACGGGGCCTGGGCCCGGAGGGGGACGGGGATGCGGGGCGGCACAGAGCCGGCGCTGGGGCGGCCGGGGTGTGTATATACATACTTATATGTATATATATATATTTATATTAACCCGAGTTTCGAGTCTGGGGTGTGTAA
Organism: Oxyura jamaicensis; assembly: GCF_011077185.1. Classification (NCBI taxonomy): domain Eukaryota; kingdom Metazoa; phylum Chordata; class Aves; order Anseriformes; family Anatidae; genus Oxyura; species Oxyura jamaicensis. Next base: position 127,591,662 of record NC_048893.1, read on the forward strand.
GACATATAATAAGACAAATAATAGGTGTACGGCAGTCTCCCACTCCTCCTCAGCAGGACAGAAATACAATGAAAAAATGCGTGGGTTAGGGACAGGGAGATCGCTCGCCATTTACCATCACAGGCAAAACAGACTTCCCTCGGGGAAGGTTAATTGAACTTGTCGCCAATTAATAGCGCAGTAGGGCAGCGAGAATTCAAACCAAAACCACCTTCCCCCATCCACCCTTTTCCACCTCCTCTCCCCCTGAGTGTCACAGGGGAAAGGGCAATGGGGCTGCAGTCAGCCCCTAACACTGTCTCTGATCCTTCACGGTCCCTCCCTGCCCCTGCTCCCCGTGGGGTCCCTCCCACGGATGCCGTCCTTCCCCTACTGAGCCTGCGGGGGCTGCCCACAGGCAGCAGCTCTTCAAGCACTGCTCCCACACGGCTCCGTACCACGGGGTCCATCCAACACAGGTCCCCCACGGGCGGCAGCTCCCCCCAGACCCCTGCTCCTGCGTGGGCTCCTCTCCACGGGCTGCAGCTCCGGCCCGGGGCCTGCTCCTGCGGGGGCTCTCCATGGGCCGCAGCCTCCTCCAGGCCACATCCACCTGCTCCACCGGGGGCTCCTCCACGGGCTGCAGCGTGGAGATCTGCTCCATGTGGGACCCATGGGCTGCAGGGGGACAGCCTGCTCCACCAGGGCTGCTTCTCTCGAACTTTCTCACTCTTCTGAGTGAGATACCGAGGGTGTCTCAGTGACTGACCTGCAGAGTCCTATGCCAGGGAAGAAATAAGGGAACACGACAACTTTACAGGGAGACATAGCCCTACAGGCAATTTCCTTTCAAGTTATGTCAAAGCACGTTGTTAGCATGGCACAGCCATACACGTCTTACCAAGGTCACTAGCAAAACACACAGTGGCCACTGTAGAGACAGGACCAGGCTGTTGTAATACTTGGTCACCGTCCTTGTAAAGGTCAAACACAAGGAGAGCCAAGGCTGCTGACAGGGTACTGGCTTCTTGCGTGGACTTAAATCATTCACCAACGCTGTCTGCTTCTGCAAACACTTTTGAAGAGCTCACCTCTGGAGGAGTAACTTTGAACGGGATGTTAAAATGCCCACAGATCAATTACACTGTAACATAGACATAAGTTCTGTAAATAACAGAACTCTCCTGTCTTCACTTGAAAACTAGAAAAGTTTTAGAAGAGCTAGATTTTAGATATGTCTCTTAGTCCAAATATCAAATCCCAGGAATTAAAGTTTTAGGAATTCTCTTGTAAGAAAAATAGTAAGGTTAAGAAGCGGCTTCACTTTTTTATGCCTATAGATTCTGAAGAAATAATGAGTAGCAAAATGCTCCAATTTTCTAATTCACCTTTATTTTTAGAGATTTTGTTCACAAGGCCAGACAGAGTGCAGTCTTCATTAACTGAGATGAATACATTCGTATTTTGATAAACTGTTATCTTTAAAAATGCTACCAAAACATGTGTAATGGTAATGAGCTTTTTTACACATTTTGATTTTAAGTTCTGTCAAGGATCTCCTTCTAATTCCAGACTAATGTGGCACGGGCTGCCCAGGGAAGTAGTTGTGTCACCACCCCTAGCTGTATTTAAATGACGTAGAGATGTGGTCTTAGGGACATGGTTCTGCGGTAGCCTTGGTAATGCTAGGTTAACAGTCAGACTTGATGATCTCAGAGGTCTTTTTCAGCCTAAATGATTCTGTGATATGATTAAAAACACCAGAGATTATTAAAAGTACACTAACATAATTTCTCTAAAGCCTGTCCATGCAGCCTGTACAAGCTTGCTAGTAAGACAGGTGATACACATCTATACAAAATCACTACAAAATTTTAAAAGGTTAATTTTTTCTTGGCTTTAATCCAAAATTCAGGCTCAGTTAAAAACCACAGTGCCATTCAAGTTGGAAGGGTCCTCAGGAGGTCGCCAGTCCCACCTCCTGCTCACAGCAGGGCCCAAACTGAATTCAGACAAGGGTGGTCAGTGCTTTGTCCAGGTGGGTCTTGAGAATCACCGGTGATGGGGATTCCACAGCCTCTCTCAGTGATCCGATCCAATGCTTAATAACTCTCAGTGATTGATTGATTGATTGATTTCTGTATATCCAGTCCTGTTTCAGTTTATGACTCCCACCTGTCATCCACTAGTTCTGACTAGTGCAGTGCAGAGCCTAGATAGACTTTCTTGATAATCCAAGAAATGATTCTGGGGCACATTGTGGAAGGCTGCTATTAGGTTCCCCAAACTGAAGAAGTCCTGGTTTTTGAGCATCTCCCCAGCAGTCAAATATTCCAGCTCCCAGCTGTGCTGGTGGCCCTCCACAGGACTTGCTGAAGTTTATTGGCATCCTCCTTGTATCGGGAGCACCCAAAGTAGACGCGGCCCTCCAGATAAGGTCTGCTGAATGCTATGTAAAAGGCAGCAATCACTTCCCTTGTTCTACTGTCTATGTTTCTGCTGATGCAGCGAGGATGCAGTTAGCCTTCTTCGTGGCTAGGGCATGCTACTGGCTGATGTTTGGCCTATTGGCCACCAGGGCACACGGGTCCTTCCCAGCAGAGCTGCTCCCTGGCCTTGCTCGATGTTGTCCATGTACTGGATGAGAGTGCACTCTCTCTCCTCCAGGTTATTGATATGGATATTAAACAGGACAGGTCCCAAGACAGGCTTTTTGAAGACCTCCACTTTAAACCTAGCTCCAAGGTAGAGTATAAACCATTCATATATATAATCCAGACATGTTTTCTCCTGTCTACTTGTTCCGACAAGGAAGCTGTGGGAGGTCACCAATCTGTAGCCTCTTGGATTGTCCTTGCTCTTCTGAACAGGGGTGCAATACTTAGCTTTTCCCCACCACTGGATACCTCTCCAAACCTCCATGACCTTTCAAAGATGATAACAAGCAGTCTTGCGATGACATCAGCCAGCTCTCTGAGCACCCTCAGATGCATCCCAGCAGGTCCCCCAGACTTGCATGGGCTGGGGTTCCTCAAGAGAGCTCTGACTCTGTTCTTTTCTGCTACTGACAGATCCTCTTCTCTGTAAGGCACAAAGGACTACAAGACGTTGTTGGTGAAAATCAAGGCAAAGAAAGGATGAAATACCTCAGCCTTGACCGTGTCAATTATCACTAGGTCGCTTATTCCTTTCAGCAGAGGTCTCACATCTTCCTTTCTATTCTTTCACTGATACTGCAAATAAAAGAAGCTGCTCTGCTTGCCCTTGCCATCCTCTGCCAGTTCCAGCAACAGCTGAGCTTTGGCTTCCCAGACAACCATGTATGTATGCCCAGGGAACGTTTCTATATTCCTACTCTGTGTGGTAAGACTGAACATTTTTTCAGAATAAAACTGATGACTTGGAAAGTCGTAATTAGGAAATGCATTCATCCCTCAAAATGTTTATGAATTCTTATTGCATTATTAATCCATATTACTAATGCTCCCTTTCATAAATATAGACTTGAAAAGTTGAAGAGAGATTTTACGTTCTGGTAAGTCAGCAGACAACTGCATAAAGGCAGTGAGAGGCAGTGAGACAGAACAAGGAATAAACTTTCTCACTGGATTTAAGCTTTTGCCGAAAAAAATATGAGAATGCAAACTGTTAGCAAAGCCTTTCTGACTCCAGAAGTCAGCCCACGCCATTGTCTACTCACAGCTCCATGCAAGACTGTAAAATTTCTCGGTATCTACTGCGACCTTATGAGGAGCAGCTGCAGCTTCGCTGGTACAGCTTCAGAAGGGAAGGGCTGAATACATACAAATATGGGATCGACCAGGATCATCTCACCATTTCTCAGCATACATGGCTACACAGCTGATGTCTTTCATATGGAGATTAGAGCTAAGGTCTGGGGACTAGGATGGTCTTTTTGTTTGGAGTTTGTATGGTGCCCAGCTCTGGAGCCCAGCTGCATGGGTGGTGCTGCCAGATCACACAATAATGCAGTTTATAGTGATGATCATAGAATCAGAACCATTCCGGTTGGAAAAGACCTATAAGATCATCTAGTCCAACCTTTAACCTAGCACTAAAGTACACCACTAAACTGTGCTACCAAATTCTACATCTCCATGTTTCTTGAAGACCTCCAAGGATGGTAAACAGCAACGTTAAAAAATATTAAGTGTTGATACTGCTATTGCCTCAGAAAGATACAGATGGCAGCAAAGATGGGTAGTAAAATTGCCTATATGGAGTTCTGAATCTCCATGCATATGCTGGCTTTATTAACTGAATGTCAGCTGTGATTCTTCAGGTCTCTGTCTCATGAAAGTCATCCTCAGTTCTTTTTTGTGAGGGCTCTAGGTTTTTTTTGTTGTTGTTGTTTTGTTTTTATTTTGTTTGTTTGTTTGTTTTGTTTTTGTGGGAGAGCTCTCATGGAGAAAACCAGATGGGTAATAACAGTACCTGGGATGAGATAGTGGAAATGAGAATGGTTTGCACCCACTTAAGTTAGAGTGGATACTTGTAAGCTGGCTGATGCTAGTACCATTGCATTAGTCTGATTGTTTCTGTCTCCTTGCACAGGTTGTATGTGTGTTGTGCAAGGATCTGAGTTTGCATTTGGAGTTTTGCTCACTGGAGGCTGGCTGTGCCCCAGTCTCAGCTCTTCAAAGTGGGAAAAGCATCTTACTGAAAATGGCAGGAAACATTTCCACTGGGTTTGGGAGGTGGGCATGGTTGTTGTATCTGCTCCTCACAGCTCTGAATTTCTCCCTCTGCCGGCTTCCTCACATCTTCCTGTCCCTGTATGTTCCACTGATACATTTGTAGAGGAGAAAATTTAATGCTTGGAGCCACATATCTGTGAAGCTGTATTGTAGATGTGTCTTTCTCAACCACATGGCTAGCATGGGCACAGGGGTGTAGAAACAAACTTGGGTCATTGCTTCATGCTTCAGACCTTCTTAGTCTCAGGCATGAGACTTTGTTGAAGGCATTAATGAGGAGGGAAAATGAGGCTTTAAACAAAAACAGCTGCAACCTTCGCTGTGGAGGATCTAGCAGAGTTTGGAATTATGCAATAGACTGGTTTATTAAAATAAGGGGGAAAAGTTCCTTTCCAGAAAATAAATACTGAGAAGCCCCCTCCCACAGAGAAACATTACACAAAACCCAAACACCTACCTCCCTCTGAAGGTGGATGGGCTAAAACTCTGTTGCCGGTTAAGAACTGTAAGTAATACCACGCCGGAAAGAACAGTCTGCTCCCTCTGTTGATGAAACTAGAAAATGCTGCCGCAGAGCGCTTACCTGCACGCGGTCCAGGATGGCCCAGGGTTGGAGGAGAAAGTGCAGCATGAGCGGGAGATAACTCGTGTGCTGTGCTCAAGGGCTTTTTTTTTTTTTTTTTTTTTTTCAAACTATCCCGTCTTTCTCTAAGGAATTTTAAGAGTTCCCCGCACTCATTTTGGGGGGACTGTGGAGATGGTGGTTTCTCAGGTCAAAGGAAGGAAGGTTAAGCCCCAAAGAACCAGTAGTCCGCTGGTGATTCCACCTGATGCAAGGAGATTTAAGACTTGCACTGGGGCTCTTAGCTAGCCTTTCCCTAGGTGTCTTCCACTCCCCCCGTAAATTAAGTATAGGTCTGGAAGAAAAAAGGGATTTGGGTTTGTGTTTTGCTTTTCACCCCCCAGAAAACAGCTGTACTCCTCACTGACAACAGAGCAGCAGGTCTGAACTCACCCATGAGGCTAACAGTTAAGAGCAGCTTAATAAAGTTGAAGCACTAATTAAATGATGGCTTGGGGGCTCCAGAAAGAGCCCTAAAACTGTCGCTGTTATTTCCAGTGGGGGGAGGACTTTGCATTCCTGGCTGGGGCTGGGGGCAGGAGTCAGATCCTGTGGCGAGGGACTGCTTCCTCCGCTCCAGGTGGGCAGGGGCTGGCCGGCTGCCACACGGCAGGGGCTGTGCAGTGTTCTTCCTTTGCCGGCGCTCTGCTCCCACGTTTCCTCACATTTTTGGCTCTCCTACGCTCGTCCCTTTCTCCTGATAAAGGTTTCCTTGTCTGCGCTTGGAGAGAGAGCAGAGAAAGTCTCTAGAATGGATCAGCTGGTGACATGAACGTCCATGTCCCTTTGCGTGGAGTTGTTCAGCTTGGGCTGTCAGAAGCGGCTGAGTGCATGCTCAAAACGTGTGTTTGCTATGGCGGAGACAGACAGACCATCACCACCTCATGCTGGCAGAGGACAGAAGGCACAGGCCTGAAGGTGCTGGCTGGCTGAGGCCTGCCGCTGGAGGCCTGCCCCAGAGATGTGTACTGTAAGCTGGAAGTGTTCTGCAGCCCACTCCAGGCGGTGCTTTGGAGGACACCACCAGCGAGAAGAAGGGGACCCCAGCTACCTGCCCTGCGGGGGCCCCTCTCTCCGGCACAGGCTGCGGGACGGGGCTGCGTCCCTGCTCGTAGCACGGGGCACACTGGGGCTTTCCCGGGACCAGTCCCTGGGAAGACCCCCAAAAAGCCCCGGCAGCCCCTTGGGACACGGTCCCTGCCCCAAACGCCACGGGGCAGCGCCAGGGCGGCCGCGGGGAGCAGCTCCCGGCCGGGGCCGCCGCCGCCCCGACGACGTCCCCGGGAGCGGCCCGGCTCGGCTCGACAAAGCTCCTCACGGCCCGGCACGGCTCAGCTCGCCTTGGGAAGGGACCCATCGGTCCCGGTCGTCCGTGGACCCGTGGGTCCGTGTGCGGCGAGCTGCCCGGTGCGCATCGCGGCCGCGGGGGGAGTGCCTCTGGCAGGCTGCGGCGCGCTGAGATAAAGGCTCCGCGGCTGCCTCCTTCCCTCCCCTTTTCTCTCGCAACTTTTTTTTTTTTTTTTTTTTTTTCCCTTTTCCCTCCCTCCCCTCCCAGCAAAGTGACCGCGGCGGCAGCAGCCCCAAGCGGGACGCGGGACGCCGCCATGAGCCCCCCGGTGCCGCCGTCGAGCCGCGCCGCCGGGGGCTGAGCCCGGGCACTGGGCGGGGGGCGAGGGGGGGGGGGCCGCGGCCGGGACCGGAGACCGGGAGAGAGCCGGGTCCCCCTCGGCCACCCCCCCGGGGCCAGCGGCCGCCGCGATGTCGGCGCAGAGCCTGCTGAGCAGCGTCTTCTCCTGCTCCTCCCCGGCCGCCCCCGCCGCCAGGAGCCTCTCCAAGCGGAGGCTCCGCCAGACGCGCAGCCTCGACCCCGCCATCATCGGCGGCGGCCGGGACGAGGGCGAGGGCCGGGGGCGGGCGGCCGGCAGCCCCCCGGGGGAGCGCCGCGGTGCCCGGGGCGCCCCTCCGCCGCCCCACGGCTTCTCGTCGTCCACACCCAGCACCCCGCTGGAGCGCTCGCCGCCGGGCAGCGGCCTCTTCGAGCCGGACAGCCCCCGCGGGAAGCGCAGCCCCGGCCGGGAGCTGCCCTTCCTGGCGCGCACGCCGTCGGCCAACAGCATCTTCTCGTCGCCCCGCCGCTGGCTGCAGCAGAGGAAGGGGCAGCCCTCGCCGCCCGGGCCGCGCCCCGCCGCCTACGTCGTGTGGAGATCCCAGGTAGGGCCGCCGGCACCCGCCACCCCCCGTCGGGGCCGCGCCGATAGGGAGCGGGAGCCGCTGGGGGAAGGCTCCGGGCACGGCCCCCACCCGCCTTCACGCCTCGCAACCTTCCCTTCCCACCTCGCAACCTCCCCACCTTCACACCTCGCAACCATCCCGCCTTCACACCTCGCCACCTGCCCTCGGCGAGGCTCCTCGCAAGCCCGGCGAGTTGTTCGTAAGGGGTGTCCCGAGCGCCCCGACATCTGTTTGAATTTGTAGAAAAAGTGTTACCTCACACAGGGAGCTGGCATCCACGTACCTGCTGCTTGGCGCGGTGCATCAGCGCCCAGACGTCGACTTCAGGTCAACAGGGGCTGCAAAGCAAAGCTGCCTAGCAGTTTTTGAAAGTGGATGGTTGGTATTTAGCTTTGCGATGAGAAGTTGCTCAGAATTAGCCGGGCTTCATCATGATGCTTGAATCTTGAGTTACTTAAAAGTTTGCGATTTCAGAGAGACTTCGCGGTTCATTGACAAAAAGCCATGTGACAGTGCATAATGGCTTTGGTCTTGAGATACTCATGCTCATTAGGGGTGAGATGCTGGCTTATCCACTTAGGGTCTGATGAGGAACCTCCAAAAGTGTAAGCCACATAAGATTTGCTGGACAGAGTTTCCTGACGCCTAGGCTCTGAGCACAGCATCTGGTCTGCAAGTGGAAGTGGGTCTTTCTCATCACCGACTCCAAGGGACGGTGTCAGACACTCAGGCCACGTAAGGGTTAGCTTTCCTGGCAATTTTCACACGTCTGTGTGTTGTCAGACCATGCAGCATCACACACCTTCAAAACTATGTCTTTTCCCCTAATTTGGTATGTATCTAGCACTTTTAAATAGTTGAATTTGAGGGGAGTTACGTTGTAGATAGTGCGATTGTGTTACATCATAATGTAATTTGTAGCTTAATGTGAATGCAGGGCAGTTCGATGGGATGTTACAGTTCGGCTCTCTGAGAAATTGGTTTTTGCTCGCATGGACCTGGGAAAATGTCTTTCATCCATTTAACAAGTGGATGCTCACACTAACGGAGTGTGGTGTTGTTATGTTTTGAAGGCATCTGTCATACTGGTAAGGCCTAATTTTTACAGTAACCAATACCTATGTGTAAGTGCGGTTTATAAAACAAAATGCCTCTCTGTTAGAAGAAAAATGCATGCAGTTCTGCTGTAGGAGCAGTGAGTGCCCGTGCTTGTGCTGAATCCCTGTGTCCGTGCTGGCCGCGGGACCCTTGCCCTGCAGGAACATCACTGCAGCTGTCTGCTGGGCTGTGGTGGTGTTGGATATCCTCACGGGACCTCATGCCTGTTGGGTGTAGACTTTCTGTTTTCAAGGTGTTATGCAAGTATTATCTTGATGGCAACTCTCAGCAACACCAGGTATAAGTGATATTATACTCTGTTTGAAAAGAAACTTCACCCAAACATTTTGACCGCTTTCCCCTTTTCATTGTAGGCGTGCATCCTAATGTTGGCCGTTCAATTTGTTTTCATGATATATACAGTGGCATTGTTCATAAAGGATTTAGTTGAATACGTCCTCTTTAGACTTCGTTAAAAAAGGACCTGCTCAGATTTCTGGATGTAAAGGCTTCTCTCTTTCTGGGACTTCACCCTCACTGTGGCAAAGCAAGCGTGCTTGGAAACGTGAAAATAACACATTTTACTGGGTAAAAATGAGATAATTATTTATAATATTGTAACTTTAAAAGGTGTAATTATTCAAATTGTTGCATCCTCGGTAGGGATAGTAGTTCAGGTTTCCTGGAGCTTGAGAAATGAAGCACAGCATGGCAATGATGATACTCAGCTGCAGAAGATAACTGCATGGAAGATAGCAAGCCAAAAAGGAACATGGAAGGTTTTGATCTGAGAACTTTAAAATTCCCATCCTACTAGCTAGGGAATAAAAGAGGTACTTATTACAAAACCTGTTTTTGTTACCTCCTTTCCAACATCATTAGTATAATTGCACTTTTTGTAAAACATTTCCTTAAAGCCACTGTGGGAGCAACAATTCTTTTCTTCCTGCTACCTTGATCTCTGAAGTGGTAAAGAGAAGTACAAATGTAATGGAGATTTTATCTTTGGAACCCGCCAAAATAACAACTTTCGAGCAGGTCATCCTTCACCCACATCTGTGCCGTGACATATCGGATGACGCGGTGGGGATGCCGCTTGCAGCAAGGGTTTCTGTGCGAGAGCCCCCAGCACAGCCCTGCTGTTCAGGGCACGGTCAGGGGGTCCTGCGTGTGAGGCCAAAACAGATGCAATAGCGTTGATGGGATGCCAAGAGAAGGATGGATCGTTTGTTTTACCTTTTTTAATTTAGTCATTCGATTTCAGCGTCTTATGCCCTTTCTGCTGGCTGAGAGACGGAAAGGTTACTGCTCAGGTTAAGTGGCCAGTCATAAGTAACTTTTAATGGGATGTCACAAAGCACTGAGGATTTCACATTTGAGCAGCAGGTCACATCTAGAGGCTTTCCACGAAGAAAGGTATTAAGCTCAAATTCTCCATCTACAGATGTTTGGATGTGAAGCATCATGTGACAGAGACGTCTCTAACTCACTGGTTATCTGTCTCTTCTTTATCAGCATTTAATTTTATTCTCAAGAACACTTTACGGTTCTAAAGAATATTTTTAGTAGGGCTTTACTTCACTAACAGGAATTCTTTCCCCGTTCTATTATCTGCTCATGCATAAGCTGCTTAAAAAGAAAAACTGTTCCCGGTGAACTCAGATGATAGTTTCCAGTGGTTTCAGTAAATCGTAAGGCAAAGCTGCGGGGGATTTCTAACAAAGGGAAAAAGCATTTATCCTCAATTCCCATCAGATTTCAGCTGTTCTTTTAAGTCATTTTAATTTTTTTTCACTTACAAAATTAAGTCTATTAAGATTATTATGCCTTTTTTAAAATTATTTTTTCTTTTTTAATAAGGCTATGTGACTTTAAATAAACTAGGTATCATGGAAAAACATGGTAAAACTACAGACAGATACCTTAAAGCCTCGATTCTGCCAACATTTAGTTGTATATCTATGCTTTACTATGTGGGTAGTCCCGTACAATTTAAGGATGCAGGTGTTTCACAGTGAGCGATGGGATTATGTTCACCAGGTGAGAAGTCCAGCAGGGCTGGATATTGATAGATCTGTGTGAAGTCTTGAGCGTGTTAAGTGTTCTGCTTATTTTTCTAAACGAAAGGAGATGGGAAGATGGGAATGGAAAGCCACAGCATGTGTATAGGAAATATGGCAAATTATGTAAATGTATCTGAGTAATATGTTATTGTTATGATAAACCAAATCTACACTTAGCTTATATGGCCTGATTATTTTGCTATCATATTCCGAGTATTACTGAATGATGAAACATTAGCATCTCCAGCTTTTGGGGGGGGTTGATGCTTTTAAAGGAATGGCAGCATGAAATATGAAGCCTTCTGCTGGCTTGCCAGGCTACTGGGAGGCAGGAAGACCTGCCACAAGAAGAGAAGTTGTGAGCCTCCCTGATGTCTCCTGGCCAACTGCAGGGTATATGCATTGCTTGCCTGCAAAATTGGAACAGCAGCTATGGCTTAGCTATTTTATAACTTCTGGTTGAGTCTTATGGAGTGGTAATTTAGAGCATGGCTGTCAGAAGCAGAGAATGCTCACAAAACCAGTTCCAGCTAATAAGTGCTCTGGGAGGGCAACTCCCTTAAATTCACTTTATATTTTCAGAAAGTTTAAGTCCATTGGGAAAGCAGATGCTCAGATTCTCTCTTTCCATATCTTCTCGCTTGCCAAAATTTCCCCTGAGCATCATGGCTTTTTGCAAATTAATTTTAAACCTATTTTCCAAGTTACCATGACTGGCTAGCTTATTTTTTATTTTTTTTTTTTCCTTTACTTCTTTCTGCTTTTTCACATCCCGCGCTTGCATCAAAACTCTGCTGGTAGAAGGATATACATGAAAAATGCTTTTGCAGAGAAAGTGCAAAGCAAAATTCCTCAGAGAGTCTTGAGCTCACTACTCAAGTTGACAAATCAAGAGGTCAGGTTCTCATATGAGTATATGTTTGGGTGCTTCCAGTGAATATTTTTCTTTGATGTTAGTGGGGCAAGTTGTTCACTGTAAATTCAGAGGAAGGAGGGCTTCTCTTTATCTTTCCTTCTCCTTTCAAGTCATGAACAATGGTTGGTATCTATTCTGAAATGTGTAGACTGCCAATAGCAAAGAGAGAAAGAAGTCAGTCTTCTGTTCATTAGGAGGCATGAACATGAAATAGAAGTATGTATGCTGGATCACTTTAAAAATATTTAACATGAGCTCTGTAAGCCAAGGCATGTGTTTTCACAAGGCATTGCCCTTAAAGTGATGTTGATATCACAGCATGGTTGTCAAAGCAGGGGTTAAACCAAGACCTTGCAGGTGTAAAAGCCAAGCGGATGGGGATACTGCTGCTTGGAACTGGGGATAAGGCTCTGCCTCTGAAGGCTGCAGTAGTTCACATTGTCTAAAGGTCAGCATGCCCCGATAAGCTAATTTAACAATATGCATAGAAATATTTTAGTGGAACACCTCCTCAACAGTTAGTCTCTTGTGACAACTCATATTTATTGCTGTCCAGTTGCCATAGTCTTACAGGCTTTACCTTCAGCGTGCTGTTGGTTTCATGCTTTTGGCTTTATTGCTTATGCATTTGCCTGTGTGTGTTGTGTGGCTTGTTTTGGTGAGGTGCTCTAGAATTGTTTCCCCATCAGTTGGATGTTTTGTTAGTCATAAAATCCTAGAATCACAGAACGGTTTGGGTTGGAAGAGGCCTTAAAGACCATCTGGTTCCACCCCAGCTGCCATGGGCAGGGACACCTCCCACCAGACAAGGATGCCTAAAGCCCCATTCAGCCTGGCCTTGAACACCTCCAGGGATGGGGCATCCACAGCTTTGCTGAGCAGCTTGTGCCAGGGCCTCACCATCCTCTGAGAGAAGAATTTCTTCTGAATATCCAATCTAAATCTTCCCTCTTTTAGTTTAAAGCCATTCCCCCTTGTCCTGTCACTACACTCCTTGACGGAGTCCCTCCCCAGCTTTCCTGTAGGCCCCTTTAGGTACTGGAAGGCCGCTGTAAGGTCTCTTCAGAACCTCCTCCAGGTTGAACAACCCCAACTCCCTGAGCCTGTGTTCATAGGAGAGGCTCCAGCCACCTGATAATCTCTGTGGCCCTCCTCTGGACTCATTCTAATATAGTCACATCCTTCTTGTGCTGGGGACCCCAGAGCTGAACGCAGTGCTCCAGGTGGAGTCTCACAAAGGCAGAGCAGAGGGGAAGAATCACCTCTGTCGGCCTGCTGGCCATGCTTCTTTTGATGCAGCCCAGGATACGGTTGGCCTTGGAAAACAATCCCAGGCAATGTATTAAATTGCTATCATCACTAGTTGATCTTTTTTTTGCCATAATAATCTCTGAAGAGTGATATGTAGCTGAAGTTAAAGGAGAGCTCAGTGTCTGTTCCATGTACTTAACCTAAGACACCTTCATACCTAATACAGATGCTTTTCTATATGGATGTAAGAGATGTTTGAACTAATCCCTGTGTAGAGCCCCCACTAACTGTCCAGGGAGCAAAATGGGGATCAGGTGTTTTTAAAGGACTTTCTGACAACTTGTTTTATTGGTTTTCCTTCAAATATTTAAAAACCTGGACCCCCAAAACTGATTACTTGGATTTTTCCCTCGGTGTGTGTGTGGGAGTAGGGGGGTTATTTAATGATTTATGTGAGAACTATATTTTGAAGGGGTTTTGTTCTCTTAAAGTAAAAAAATACATGTTCTGACATTTACCACTGGACTGTTTGCTTTGTTTTTGTTCCATAAGACACCCTAAAACATTAGATGCACAGATTAGTTTCAGCCTAAGTCCCTTCCATTCAATGTTGTCAGAGTTTTACAGCTGCAAAACTTGGTGGGCAGACATATTGTGGGTCTGGTATGAAGAAGGATGCCATTCAAAGTAACTAAATATATTCAGCATTTTTGAATTGGCAAATGCACTCTTTCCATTCCCGACTAAACTACATCTGAGGACATTTGGTGAAAATGTGGGAACTGACAGCTAGGACAGATGGAACTGCGGCAATAATAAAAATGAGACTGAAAAGTAATTTTGAGCAGCTTCTAAAATATCAACAACCCAGACCGCTGTCTGGCTTTGTGATGGAGTTGCTGTGCAGTGGCAGTTTGCAGGTGCAGAGCTTTGCAGCAGTCGTTCTTCACTCTTCTCTGGTGTTGTGGCGGTATAAGGATGGAGGTGTCAAGCATGTGGTTTTCTCCTTCCAGATGTAAATATTGTAATGGAAACCAGAGGGGAAGTCTGAGCAAGTAGGACTGAATGCTCATTCTGGTGCGGAAGGAACTAGATCAGCGTCGTAGCCGCAGTATAGATATGTTAACGTAAGCAGGTAATGAAAAATAATAGCAATACTATCTTATTAAATATGATGGTGCTCCTATTTGATTTTCTGCCTTTGTGGCATTGTTTTTGAGAGCATGAAGGTCACTGGCATTAAGCTGATGTTCCTAAAAGTGGCTTTGTACATCCTGGACTCCCCTGGTTTCTAACTGAACCAGGTGTCTGGGTGGTGGAAGAAGGGCCAAATATTCCATTCTGCTTTTGGAAAATTAAAGGGGGGCAATTATGAGGTAAGGGCAAGATTCAGACTTCATTGGAAGTTGATCCTGAGATTCATTGTCCAATTTTGCAAAGTATTCAGCATGTGCACTTCAGTCAAGTGTGTGCTTTACTTTAGATGAGTGAATAATACTAATCAGAACAGTATCAGGTGGGGAGCAAAGACTTTCATTACCATTCAGTCATAGGAACTATACTTGCTTCACCTCTCTTTAAGACTTTCCTGTCTATTGTTTTGTACATATTTTTATGCTGTGCCTATTCAAAATAATTTATATTGTTTTTATCTATTCTCTCTCTGTAGGAATAATACAAATATCTATGGAAATGTGTGCCCAGGCTTTCTGATTGAATTTCAGCTTCTCCTATATGTGCACCGACTGGCTGTTTCAAGTTTCATGTCCGTTCTATGATGTTTGTCAGCAAGGAGATATTAAATCCCTGGGAGATTTTTTAAGAGTGTTTTTGAAGGATTTTATGAGCTTCCAGTTCCTGATGCTCCTCACATCATTGTTCTGGAACCAGATGTGGGGTACCACATGTCCTAGGTTTAGGAGCTAAGCAGGTTAGGTGTTGTGTCTTTGGACTGTAAATACAAACTGCAATTACCCACCCTAAAGCTGTCATCCCTGGGTCATCATCCTCATAGTCCTGGCAATGGAAACAGCTTGCATCAACAAGCAAAGTACAAAGACTTTGAAAACAGGTGAAAGATTCAGACTATATTGAATAAATTGAGAATGTACTCTGCAAATATGCACTCATTTTTTATAATATGATAAAAAATTACTTTTGCACAGTGTCAGTCATTCTTCTCGAAAGGACTGGCTTCCTGGATTTGATTTTCAATGATGGACTGTGTATCCAGTGAACATCTATAACTTTTTTTTTTTTTTTCTTTTTTTGAGAGGAAGACTAATATAACCTTTCCCTTGCTATTTTCAGGTTTTATTTGCTTTATCCCTTTGTTTTCTGCCACTGTTTTATTATGGCAAGATGTTTTTTGAGAACTTTTTCTTTTTTTTTCTCTGATGGGTAATTTCAGTTGAGTTGCACCCTACTGAGAGTAATTTGGTGGGAAAACAGTTGGCAGTATTCTGTTAAGTTTTCATTTGCTTCTCTCTAAAAGTCTAAAAATATTCCTCCTACAGGAAATGTTTTTCATTCTGTTATGTCTTTTGCTTCCCGTAGGAGGTATTACTTTTAATTTATTGAATAAACCTTTTTGAGTTGTATTCCCATAAGACTTTAGGCACAATAGAGCCTTTGGGTAAGCTGTCCAAGAGATCTCCCCATCTTTTGTTTTTAGAAGATAGGCAATCATTTCTTTATACAGTGATACCAAGCTCTGGGAAAAGCTGACACTAGTGTGGAATGGGAGATTTTGATGCAAAAGAATGCAGTAACTTCTTAAATTTTATTGTGTTGATCATGCATATTGTGTTTGTCCTTTCCTAAATCATAAAGAAATGCCCCTTTTCTTTTCTGTTCCCGTGATTTCAAAGGGTTTCATAACAATATTTTGATCTCAATCTCATTACCACAATTCCTTTTCTAAGTGTATTTGTATATAGGAAGGCTAGATCCTCGCAACATCCTGCTTGGAAGTCAACTTTGTTTAGCTGTTAATTTAATGTGGACGACAGGGCAGAGACTGTTATTTAAAAGGGGCGGAGAGGGGGAAAAGACTGGGACAGATTACATTTTCATGGTCCAAAATTAGACCCTATCTTCTCTACCCTAAATGAGAACAATATGCTTGAGTTTTCTTGTGGCTATTTCATAACATTCCTGCTGACAAACTCTGGTGTGCCTTTTGCTCGTTGCTTCACTACTGTTTCTCAAGCATGTGTTCATGTGTCTGCATCTCCTGACAGCTCTTGCGGCCGTGTGCATGGGGGCATGGCTCTTACTATAAGCAAAGTGGGCTGCGCCAGACAGTGGGTATCAAACCATAGCCATCTGGGAGAATTAGGTGGCCAAATTACATAAATAAACACAATTAGGAGTTTTTCTTTCCTTGGGAATAGCGTTCCTTACTTCTGTATTCATTGAGTGAATGGGGTGTAATTAGCAGTCAACCTGTGTGAAGAGTTTTAAAGCAACTTTAAATAAAATAATTAGTAAGATTTATTTTTATACATGCATATATTTGAGAATTTTGTAGTTCACTTTATTAAATATAGGCTTCTTCCTCCTTTTTTCCACTTGCAGTCTCAGGCCTCATATAAAGGCTTTGTTTCATAAACCTCTCCTCAACAGAGGCAGAACGGATGTGAGAGATGAGCAAACTTTTTTCTTTGTTGGTGTGAACTACGTAACAGAGCTCCCCCCCTGCATTTTAGCCCAAGTGCAGCTAAACTGCAGTATCTCACAAGGATCAGAGGAATAGCATCCAGGTAAGTTAGTGAGCAGTGGAAGTACAGCAAGAACCCCGCAGACTGGGCTGTGGGAGCAAGAAGGCTGGTCAAGAGAAGGGACTTGGCCCTCTTGAGTCCACATCTGGAGCACTGGGGCCAGTCTGGGCTCTGTTGTGCAAGGGAGGTGCTGACATACCAGAGCAAGTGGAGGGCCACCGAGACAGTTAGGTGGTGAGTGCTTGATGCAAAAGGAAAAAGAAATGAAGAAAGAAAACCACCAAACCACCTTTGCAAATGCAAGTGTTTTGCAGACATGATTTGTGCTCTAGCAGAACTTCAGCAGGGATTTGGTGTGATCTTGACTGGTGGGAAAGTTTCTCTATTGACTGCCAGGCAGCTTTGCTGACAGCTCATTTAACCAAGTTTGCCTGCATATACCAGCATTGGGACGCCTAGAGCTCACAAGGTGTGTGACTTCTGGACAGTGTGTCACCTGGAGAGACGTGCTCTGAAGTGGAGCTCCATCCACTTTTGTGGGTTATTTCACTTTAGATTGAAAAATACTGAAATTTTGGCAAGCGTGCTCATGACAGACCATATGATGTGCTGCCTAAAACATTTCAATTGAATGCATTTAGTAAAATTCTGGTGCAGCAGCACCCCTGTCAGCTTAACTTTCCTAGCTTTCATTTTTATCATCTTCCTGAATGTAAAAATAATCCAGGAGAGAAACGTCAGAAAGAGGAAAATAACTGAAGAGCTCTGTGAGAAGGAAAGGAAATCTCCTGCTGAGCTTTGGATTGGCGATTCCACCAGACACAAAGGGAAGTAGGTGTGGCAGCAGGACGATACGTGCCTTGCCTATATTGTCTTGCACAGCAGCAGCTGAACCTGATCCTGACCTAACAACTTAGGAGCTTAATGGCACTCTTATGTAACTGGGATCAGTCAAAGCTAAACTGGAGTAGGCAGATGGGGCCACACAGCTCAGAAAAAGCTAGTACCAAATTGGCTTGCTGAACTAAATGCTTCCATGGTGCTATTTAAAAGGAGCACGGGGCATAGTTTGCTGCTGTTTACAATGCAGTGGTGGGCTTTTTTGAGCTTCTGGAGCATGTTGGTCTACATCTGATCTCCTGTGTCTCCTCTCCTTGTCCTTGGAAATCAATTTTGGCAAGGCTGCATTGAGCTGGCAGAGGTTTTGTGAAGCAGGTGTGCATCGGGTATGAAATTGGGCTGACAGAAAGATCTTGCCCAGACTAAAACAAAGCCTCGATGGCTCGGAGTCATGACATTTTCCAGTCGCCGTGAGTACTTTTTTCCTTGAATGGACAAGAAAGCGAGAAGAGAAAAATGGGGACTGTGGATTATGGCCATGTGGCTGAAATAGAAAGAAATAAGGATGGCGAGAAGAATGAAACAGCATAGGAAACAAACAGCTAAGTAAAACAACATTTAGACTGGCAAACAGGGTTGCCACTAGAGTGCCACCGCAGTGGGGAAGAGCAGAGCTCTGGCTCACGCCTGCCTGCATCTCCCTGCATGAAGTCCTGGCCTGTGGCTAACCCATCCCACGTTTCGCTGTGCTGAGGTGCCCCCAGAGCACGAGGGCGCCCGCTGGGTGGCCTGGACATCAGGGGAGCTCCTGCCCACTGGTGGGATGAGAGGTGGGTGTTCGGCCCCACGGTGCTCGCTCCTGGCTGGCTGCCGTCTTGCATTGCGCTCTCCTGATGGTTCTCACCATCATCTCTAGGGGCAAGATGTTCAGGAGCTCACGAGTCACTTTGGAAAATGGATCTTGAGCTCCTAAATGGTTTAGATAGCTTTTGGAATCTTATTCTAGGTCTTTTATATCCTTCTTTTTTGCTACACTAGTCAGAACGTCCTTCCTTCCTCCCTTCCTCCCTTACCCCTTTCCTTTCTTCCTTCCTTCCTTCCTTCCAGAAAATGTCTTTACTGATGAGGTCTTCCACACAACCAAATACCATTTGCTATCAGTGAAAGGGTCTTGTGCCTTGCCCATATGTCTTTTGAGCTGTTTCTGATTTTGCTAATGCTTTCAACTTGTCTCTGTAAATATTATTCATGTTTTCTTTGTGCTGGCTTTGTGGTGGTTACTTTGTGTTTTAGCACAACTTGCAATATTATTTTTGCTTTCTAGTATAATTTGTTATTTTCAGCTTGTGACAGAGGATCTCCTTGAGTTTTAGAAATGACTTGAGACTGTATCAATGCATTATTAAGGTCCAAATATATGTGCTTTATTTCTTTAGTCCAGTAGCATCCTGCTTATACATTCTGACAGTAAATGGAAATTCTGATTGCCATAGTGTTCAGGATCTGGTTTAAGTGAAGAGATTAAAAAGAGAAGATCTGCCGTTCTTCTGTAAGTTGTTCTGTTCAGGGATAGCTCAGTTAGAGGATGCGCTTGGTGAGTTGTGCTGTATTTTTCAAATTGAGCTTCCTCCCCAGAAGTCTTTTGAAAACAAAGCTCCCTGGTGTTTAGGTACTGGCTTCGAAGGCTTGGTTATTGGACCTCTCTGGCAAACTGGCTGGAAGCTGGATATTGTTTTGCTCTCTATGGAGGAAATCCTTCCTGTACCCCCAAGATTGCAGAAGGATGCAGCGGCAGCAGAGCCAGCAAGGTGCCCCTAGAGGAGCGGGCAGAGATAAGGGGGGTGATGCTCCATGATCCACATTTACAGCACTCCACAAGTGTGGAAGAGTAGTGTAGAAGGCTGATAGCAGGGGATGCTCCAGAGAGGTTTGCTTGCTGACCCCTCTTGAAAGAATATCCAAGGCCAGAGACTGAAAGCAGAACAGCAAAGGGGAGCTGCTTGGTGTGTTCCTTGGAGCCAGTGATAAAGGGCCAGGGGAGCAAGGGATGAAGGCTCCTTCCAGAGCTAAGACTGTGGATGGTGGTGCAGCAGAGGCAACTGCTCAGCTGTCAAGGGCACAGAACAAGCAGCACGCAGTGTATTGGGACCTCCCGTCAAGTCCAAAGGTTAATTTTTCGGTTATTTTATAACCCAACATTTGCTGGCAGAGAGACTGAGAAACCCTGCTGGGAAGGGCAGGAAAAATTTGGGAAGGAAAGAGGGGGTTGGTGAAAGAGATCTGGTGACTACTGAGTGCAGAATGAGATGTAAACGAGAGAGCTGCTGTGTTGATGCACTCCATTTGGGCTCAGAGCACCATGTATGTTGTGGGATAAGTGCCTTGCTGCAGCTTGTCTTATTAGCAGCCTTTATTTTGTGCAGTGGTGAAGTGCTCTAATTTGCTTTACAAACCTTAATGAAGCCTGGAATTGAACCCCCGAGGAGGGAATTTGTGAATTGCATCTTTACATTATGGCACCTTTGGTGAGGGGTGGTTGCCCAGGAGAGCAGGATTGCCTGTAGCTGATGGTAGGAAGGGGAAGAGTTTAGGAACATGATAGAGGAAAAGGAAACCGAGGTGCTTTGGGAAGGTTAGTGTTATGAACTGCAGGGGAATTAGCTAATTTTTTGTGACAAGATGTTCTGCCTGTAAAATATACATATAATACTTCTGTTTTTCTTTCTTTGTAGACTAACAAACAAGGTTTGATATGTTATTCTTTGCATGGAAAACGTTATTTATTTATGGATCACTTTCTTCCATGAGGATTGCCACATGGAAAAATGCCAGTTTAACCTTTTCACAACAATCCAAATAAATCCAAGTTACTAAAAAGTAACCAAGTCCAAGTTTCTAAAAAGCTGCATGCTACTTATAACAAAATTTCAATGTACAATGCCCAGGAAAAGAAAAAACATGTAAAAATTTACCTTTTCTTGCAAAGGTAAGGTATTGCTGAGAGGTACATCTCTCAGAATGAAGTCACCATTTTATTGTCCATCTCTTCCTTCGTTCTGCCAGGAAACGGCTCCCAGCTACAAGATGTGGTTTCCTGAAAATGAGACTCTCCAAAGCAGGGTGGGTAAAATCCACAGTGGGCAAAGCAGAGGCTCCTCAGATGTGTTTGAATTCTCAGCACTGTGAGTCAGTGGAACATTGCTTTGTGCTCCAGCACAGCCGCATCAGTGACCGCAGTGAACAGGCACTGATGGCACGAGGTGTCCTCACCAAACTCCCCCAGGTGCCGTTCACCGAGGAGCTTCCAGAAGAAAGCAGCCTGCAAGCAGTTGTGAGATCAAATAGTTGGAGGTCAGTTGCCTCCAGAGAGAACTGGGGGGCTGTGCCTTTACTTCAGGGTGGGGAATTGGTGATTTATGTATTCTTTGGTCAACTGGCACAACATCAATGTGTAGAAAAGGATTTAACATACCGAATTTATAAGAAATGAAGAAATATTCTTTTATTTTCTTTCCCATGCTTTGTATTAGGATAACTCTGGAACTATTCTGTTTCTGGTTTTGCTTTTGTTCTTCCCAGCTTTTTAGGAAATATTTGAACTAAAAGAATTGAGGCAGTGTTCAATACCATTGAGAGAGAACTGAATTTTCCCAGCCTGCAAAAGGATCAGCTGCAGATTTTACTGCAGGGACTAAGAAAGCTTTTGTCTGTTTCTTCTTCCTCCCCTGGTGTTATGGACTGGGGATGCCTCTGCCTCTGTAAGCATATGTTTTATTTACAGTATGCGTAGTTTACATGCTTCTTAGAGCATCTTTTGTCTTCCTCCCAAAGAGCAGCAGTGGGCAGGCGACTGCTCAGCGCTGTATCGGGTTGCCTCGTCAGCAAGGGGCAAGGCTCAAAAAACAAAAGCTGCAGATGAGCCTGTGGATTTGACAGCTAATCCAGGCAGGAGCATGGGAAGTGTCTGCAGCGAGGACTAGGTCTCTGTGCCACATGGCCCTGCTGAGTAGGGCAGTGGGGTTGGAGTGATTTGGCGACTGCTGCTGGGTGTTTCCCTGATGGGGGGAGAGGATGTGGCATTAGTTATTTCTGGCAATTGCACAGCCCACAGAAATTATATTTAGCTGTTAGATAACTGGTTTAAACTGGGATTATGCCTAAATTAGAGAAGAGAAGGTAAAGCCGAGTGATAAGAGTATCTGTTTTTTCTTCCCTAACTGTAGCAGGTTTAAGGGACAGAAATGGACATCTGACGGCATGAAAAGCCTTACAGAATCTGGGGAGGGCATGGAATTTGTGTGGTCATCCCTGTGCTGCTGCTGGCCTCACATCACAGATGTGATTTTTACTTTACCATAGTGTCGTGGCACAGCCTATTTAGGGACTAGAACCTGTGCAAGATGTTGTATAAACACAAATATCTTTTCTTTTTTTTTTTTTTTTTTTTTTTTGTGGTATTTAGTGGTCTCAGATAACTAATGTTTTGCCCTTACTGAGTTCTAGAGAGTCTTAAGCCATGGGAATAATGGGTTAGTGATACAGATCTTTAGGGACTATTTATTCAAAATATGAGGGGAGGAGTGACATTCACAGGGCACAGAACCAGGTAGTGGACACTTGACATGGTGGGATGAACACAGGCTATCACTGGGTTGATAGGGAGGATGGAACTAGTTAGGGAGGGGATATGTTTAACGTTTGATGTAATACCAGGCTGAGATTCAGTGGAAAGTTATGTAGAAAAAGGTGATATTGCCAAAGCCAAGTAGTCTTTGCAAAGCATTCTGGATGGATGTAAGTACAGCAGTGTTGTGTTGGAAAGACGAGGAATGACAGTGCCACATCCCTTGAGAGGATAGAGTCTGAATATGATTTCTAGCTGAGTTTTATATTTAAAAGACAGTATGTTGGTGATCTGAATACCTTGAATATCTTTGTGTATCTTCTTCTAGTTCTTTGCTAGGGGCAGGGGACAGGAGAACTATTGCATATGCTGGCCTGTGTTGTCTTCCTGCCTCCCTTTCCTCCAGAGATGAGGATTTTCCCTTGTGCCTAAGGGTATGTCTAGAGTCCCAGCACACTGTGGTGTGAAGACCTCTTGTCCAAGCAGTGAAGTTGTTGGGGGCACAGAGCAGGCTGCTGCAAAGCACCTGCTCACATCCTGAAGTAGGGCAGCCACAGTCCCACAGTGACTGAGCTAAGAAACATGATGACACACAGTAATGTCTTGAGGAGAGGGTGCCTGGCACTGGGGAGCTGTCCTAATTGTAAATGGAAAGTAAATTAATTTAAGCATCAGTCTCTTATCTGTACAATATTGATGTTTGTTTCATTAGCACTTGCTGAACCTTACTGGGGTGGTGGATCATGCTTATACAGTACCAGGAGTCTGACACCCTTTACAGGTGAGATTACCTCAGGATGAAGCATAAGTACATTGAGTACAGAAGTTGCAACTCTAGGCAGTAACACTGTTGATTTATTATTTTTTTTTCAGAGCAGCAAAAGGATAGTCACAATGCCAATAGGCTTAGTAATAGTAATAGCCTTTTGTCTGAAAGCTATTCAGCTTATTCCAGGCACCTTTTTCAGTGTTTTCTTTGCGCATTAAATGTCTTAATGGAGAGCTGGCATCTTGCTGTGAATTATTAACAATTACCTAACAGGTGTTTACATATGTTTGCCTTGAAATGTAGCTCTGTAATGCCATCTGAAAACACTGTGTTTTTGGGCCTGTGCTTTAACAAAGGTGTAGATCAGGTGGGACAAGGTGGCTCCCACTTATTCACGCATGGCAGCCATGCTGAGCCTCCTCCAGTGTTGCCAAACAAGCACGCCTGAGTTTCTTACCTGTTTGTTACTTAACTACTTTGCCAGCAAGGCTGAGATACCTGGGGTAGCTGTAAACCTTCTTCCCTAAATGGTTTCTTTGTAATTGCCCTGCCAGAAGAGCACAGCAGCCATCAGCCAGGTGCCGGAGAGCATCGCGGCCTGCAGTCCCGCTCCTTCCTGAGCCTGGAGCAGGACGGCAGCAGCATGGTGGCACAGACCAGGGCACGGCTGTCACCATCTTCAGCCCCTGATGAGGAGAGGGGCACCCAAAATATGGTGCTTTCTTTTGGATGGGTGTCCTTGTGTACTCAGCTCGGTACCTTTCTGGAGTAAGACTGTCAAGCTTCCGCCTTGTGTAATGGTTAATAACTTCTGACAAACAAGTTCCTGGGTATTACAGCCAAGGTTGCATTATGCAGCTCTTGATCTTGATCCTGCTGCCCTCCATAACTGCATCGTCCTTCCCCATCCAAGGACTCCTTCTGTGAGAATTTGCTTTGATGGAAAACAAGCTTACTTCAGTCAAAAATGTTTTTTTTGCAGCAGCCACCTTCTAGTACTGGCAGAAAGAATAAAAAGAAAAACACAACAAAAGCAGTAGAAGCTGAAGATCTGTTCTCTATTTAAGAGGCTGAATACCTCACTTGGAAATGCCAGGTTCAGAATGGTGACTTTAATTACTGGTGACCTCGTCTCTCAAGAAGATGAATTAGTTTGTATATTTTGCCCTGGAAAACAGTTGTTTCTGTGTCTTGATTTGATCTGTGTGTGAGCAGCCGAGAGCGGGACAGCCAACCTCTCACTCAGGGTCCCATACTGGAGCCCTGCCGCAGCACCGATGGCTTTTGCAGCAGTCCTTGCCCTGGTAGTTAGCTATTACCAAGAGGGGTCTAATGATTTACCTTTACCTGAACAAACACCTCATATAGAATCAAGTGGCAGATGCAGTCACTCCTACCGTGACAGCTGGAAATTTGTGGCCCTGGAGGGGAGAACACGGAAATCTCTCCACACAGCATTTGCAGCTAGCGGGGCAGCTCTGAGCTCCAAGGTGTGTTGGTCATGGGGTTGCTTCACAGTGCTGGTGGCACCACTGGGACAGCTGAGTGCTCGTGGCCCCACATGTCTGGCCGTCCTTGGGCAGGTGCCCTGTGGGGCCCTCTGCAGCCCTTTCTCTCAGATGTGCGTGATCCCATACACGGGACAGGAACAATGCTGTACCTCACCGAGTGATCTAAAACTTGTAAGGTTTTAGATCTTTCTGTCATCTGAAATGACAGTAAATCAAGGTGAATTTTAGAATTGGCTAAAACATGTATTTCATCTAAATTGACAACTCTCTTTAGTTGAAAAAATAATTTCAGTTTTCACAGAATACAGCAGTCTCTCCTTAAAGGGCATGTATATCAACTTCCTGTTGATTTCTGATCTGGAGACGAAGGTTCCAAATCTGCTCAGAGACATAGTGGAAAAGAACTGCTCACGTGCAGAATTAATTACTATTTACGTTGCTTTTATCTTACTAGAATGTGCCATGCTTTGTTTTGCAAGAAGGCAAAGCACTGCTCTGTAGGAGAAATATTTCTAGCCCCTAAAAAACAGATATTTTTAGCAAGTCCTGCTATTTTAAAAAAACACAACCAACCACTAGAGATTAGTTTGACCAACTAGCATGAAGCTTTGTCAAACACAATGCTGATATTAACGTGCATGGTTTCTTTATCAAAGATGGTCTTATTTAAAATGTGTTCTAACATCTTATGGAATCAGTTAAATATCACTTTGCAAATGGTACGGTGTTTCAACAGACGTGTAAACGCCATGCTCTTCCTACCAGGAAAAGGTCACAGATATGTCAGTCTTAAAATTCAGGCTGGTCATGAAGAAAATACTATCTTTTACACTGAAATAATAGAGGGTACCCTGGTTCCTATTTTGGCAATGAAGCAATATAATTTTTCATCAGTGGGAATCAAAACATACGGTTCATTTCTAATACACATATTTACTTTAATAACATTAAAACTAACATTCAATCAAAAAAACTTATAGTGCAGTGCTGTCAGTCAGGACTTTGTTACGGTCTCCATTCAACAATATTTATTTCTGTGTGTGACTGGGATTTGTTTTCTTGGTCAATTTGCCTTCCCATAGTAGGGAGGACTGTATTTATTAGATCTTACTATGTCTAATCTAACACGAACACCTGCTGGCAAGCTGTAATACAATGTCAACTGTGGCAGTGAGATAAGGACCCGATTTGTTTTTGCTTGACACTGTTTCATATTTACTGTATTTCTTTAAAAATCTTTTTGGAAATGTTTGTTTGGTGTGAATATTTTTCTGGGCTGCCCCATCAATCATTGCTATGTTTTACTTCCATATACAAGGCATTGTCTAACTCCAGTATGTCCCTGTATGATTCTCTTGATAATCTTTTGTGTAAGACACACTCTGCCTCCTTCCAGACTTCCTATGTGCCCAGTCTTACTTAATTATGAGACTTCTTTCACTCTGTTGTTCTTCTTTGTTCTTTAGATGACTCAACACTTAGTGGCTCAGACAGATCAACACTGAAAAACTCATTCATATTATGAGAGAAATGAAGATAATCCATTTAGAAAGTGTATTGATTCTTCAACTTAAATATTCTGAATGAGAGAGAAGTGCAAAGCATGTATGATTATTATATATCTAATATGCTGTTTGCATCCACCAAATTAGCAGATGAATGCAGCTATAATGTAGCATTCAGGACAAATCATTTTAAATCATTTTTATATGGGCTTTGGAATTTCTTTGCTTAGAAGCCTGCACCTTGGAAGCTGACAGGTGTTGTCATTCATGTTAGAAGTAGCATTCAACGGGATATGAATTATTTTGTCTTTATGTATAAAGGTAATATTATATTCTGTCATCCTCTGCTCATGAAAGGATAAAAACCAGATAAAATTGTTTTTAAAAGTGTCTATGCTATGCATAGCTGAATGACAGAATGAATCAGTGACCTGAGAATCCATAAGGTAGCACAAATGCACAAGATTTTATCTCTAAGTTTGGTGCATTTATTTTGAAGCCATATAATCAGGTTTGAGTGGATGCATGATTTGAAGTGTCCCTTGAATTGAAGGACATCACTCATTTTGATGTTTTGTTATAAATATAATTTCATTTACATTTGATGCTGACATAGGAAACAAACATGCAGCTAAAAAGATAACATTTAAAAGAACTACCCCAATACAACATTGTGAATATTATTATTTTTTTTTGCATATGCATATGTTCCCATATAGTTTCGTGCATGAATAATTTGTGTATGTTCCAAATAAAGGAAGAAATGTTTCCCACATTTGACTTTGGCAGGCAGAATGGTACGTGTGAAAGTGGAACAAAAATAAAGATTCATTATTGGCCTCACATCTAAGGAAGCTCTAGAGCATAATATTTTCCTCCATAGTTCTCTTTAAACTTGTGTTTAGTAAATTAGCTTCAGATCTTCCTATCCAGTGCTGTTCTAGCATATGAAAAAGAGCTTTGGCCACCATTTGCTCTTCTCCAAATACTGACCAGCAAACTGCAACGTGGCCATGGTGCGTCTTGACATAATTTATGGACGGGGCTATGCTGCGGAACTAAGGCTAAAAGAGAAGGCTTCTGTGTTGTTGTTTTTTTTTTTTTTAGCTGGTCCATCTACATGCTAAAATTCTGGGAATGCTCAGAAAACAAGTCACTTTGGTATAGTTCTATACATGTGTGGAAACACGGGGTTGATGCACTTGCTTTTTTTTGCTGTTGTTTTGTTTGACTTTGACAAGCTGCAAATGAAATAATTGAAATTCTGCCCCCGTCAGCAGAACCTGCATAAACATGGCCCTTCACAAGGCTGTTAGTTTTAATCTAAAAAAATGCTCGGTCTCCATTCTATGTCTTCTGTACCTCATTTCCACTCTGTTCAGATTATTGGCTTCAGCTTCGGTGAGATGACTGAAAATGCCTTGTGGGTCCCTAGCTAATTACAACAGCAGGTGAGGTGCATTTGGCTCTTCCACAGTTTTCCTGGGGTCCCCAGATGGCTTTTAGAGCCTCCTCTATCTTTGTGAAAATGCTTTCACCCATGACTCTACAGAATGGATTTTGCTTCTTTGGTGTAATGTAATTCTGGGTTGAAAACAGCTTTCTGGAGTGATGAACAGACCACCAGAAAAAACCTAGCTGGCTGATTTGAGGGCTTTCAGCAAAAAGTTTGTTTGTCTGTAATGAGTAGGTAAACATCCAAATTTTGCTTCATTGTGTTGCTGAAATACACATGGCTGCAGGCACGTGCTGTGAGTATTCAGACAAGTAAAATTCCCTCTAGCCATGGAAAAGAGAAGAAAAGAGGTCACTGGGAAAATTGCCAAGCCTATATGATTTATCTGGAAAATACAAAGGTGTGAATAGCAGCCAACATTTCAGTGAGAGTAAATTACAGTAAATCAGTAAGAACTAAGGCATTCTCTTGTGGTTTGTGCTTGGACACTTTCGGCATTTGACAGTTTGTTGTTTATTTTGGGGAAATTTTCTAGGTGCTATGGATGTCATACATTGTCTGTAGCTTCTTGTGTGGGTCTTCAATTATATTTTCATTGGTAGCCCTTTAAATCTGTCTTTGGGTCTTCAGTTCAGACTTGTTAAGTAAAGTGATTTTAATCCCTGATTTTAAACCTGTACTTAATTAGTAAGCAAGGAACTTGATTGTTTTGGTTATTATTTCATAGCTAGGGAGATCAATTGGTATTGATTGATAGCTATTTCATGTGTTGAGTGTCAATGGCAGTATAATCTTTAATTTGGTACTTTTTTTACGATTCAGACTGACAAACTGCGCACATACTCTCTGCTAGACATGGTGAGTGATGTATTTGTTTAGCATGTGGTCATATTTTACTTGTGGTGATGTCTTTTTGGAATTCATCTCAAGATGCAGAATTCTCATCAGTGTTATAAAGTTGCTTAAACAACACCGCATTACATGTATGAGAAGCACCGAAAAGTGAGTGAAACCATGTTTTGCTGTTAAAATGAAGGGACAATCAATTAGCGCTGTATGTGCATTAAAATTAATTTGGAATTTGCCTTTGGAAACAACTCTGTTGATGGTCTGCACTTGCTGAGCTTCACTTCACATCCTGGAGCAGTCTTGGAGCACGTGAACTGAATTTCTTTCAGATGAAATTCAACGGCAAAATGTGCTGCTGTGTGTTCAGCCTGCATTAGGTATGCTGGAGGTTTAAAAAGGCAAGCCACGCTTTGCATCTACAGCTAAGGGAATGATTAACTTGTTAGAAATCCTGAATGCTGTCTTTAGGTAGGACTGTGTAGGTGTCTGATTGGACTGTTTGTTGTTAACACTTCTTTCAGTTTGTAGAGCTATGAGGTATCAGCCTCTTCTGCCAAGTTTTTATGGATTTGGAGAAAAAAGGATCTTTCTTCCAGTCAGTTCCTCAGCCTTTAAATGAACCAGTTCTTGCACTGGGCCAAACTGAAGAAAATGTTCTTTATTATCAGCAAAACAAATTGTGGTCGAGCAAGTCACTTTGGTGGTTTATCACTGTGATACATCCTACAGGTCCTTAAGCAGCTTGTGGTTCAACTTTCTTATAAACTTAATCAGCAGATGTCTAGTGGCTAAATTTAATTTCAATTCTTTTAATACAGTGTGACACCTTACATTGTAATAAGTAAGATTTTTCACTTTTGGGTAGATCTGTTTAGAAATAAAATAAGTTGTAGTTATCTGTATTGTCAGTCACACCAACATATTTAAAAACCCTTGCATGCATATCTGGCCCTCGTTATTTCTGTTTCTCATCTTCAGCTATCAACACTATGTTTCTGGAAAGAGTAAGTATGGCTGTTACTTTGCTAACATCCTTCTCTATAAAGATGTAATGCAGAAGATGCACAGAAATCATGCAGCTTGTGTGGGTTTTCCTTGCCCCACCCGGCGGCTGGCCTTAGGCTGGGGAGGGCATAGCTCACTTCTGTGCCCCCAAAATTAGGCAAAGGAACAGTGCAACTGGGAATTGAGAGAGCCTGGGAAGCCTTAGCTGCTCCTGAAGCATTGTTTTGTGGCTGTGGCTCACTGTCTGTCCTCAAGTGTATTTCTGAAATTACTGCAGGCTAGCTGGGGCTGGAGAGGAAAGGGGGGGCTCTGCCTTGGGTTTGTGGCTTAATCCTGTGCACCGCAGAGTGCAAGCCCCAGGATAGAGCTAGCCAAGAAGGCAGCACAGACACAACTTCTGTCTAGGTACCCTGTGTGATCATGCTCTGCTTGTGCAGGAGGATGCACGTTGATGGATGTGGTGTTCCTGTGCTCACCTAGGAAGAGGTCCTCAAAATGAAGGAAAAATTTCCCTTGTTGTTTTTGCACTGTCTAGGGCCAAGGTAAGCACCGATCCTGAAAAATAAAAAAGCTTATCTTTTTTTTTTTTTCTTTTTCTTTTTCTTTTTCTTTTTCTTTTTCTTTTTCTTTTTCTTTTTCTTTTTCTTTTAAAGTAGTATCTTTGCACAGTTTGTGCTTTTGGCTATTAAGGAACGAGTACTCATTTTAGTATTTCATTCTTCTAGATAATGATTGTACTTGAACAATGTGTTAAGCATCACAGCCCTTCTGAGCAGGCAGTATTGTAAACTCTTGGCTTATTTTGTAATGTAGCTTGGTCCGCAGTTTGGCTACAGCAGCACAATTTCACAGTATGTGCCTGCAGTTTTATATCCATTTTCAACAAAGTTTTTCTTTGGCGTATTATGTGCTGTCATTCGATACTACAGCTTTCTATTGTTCCCTTCCCCTTCCTCCCCTGTCCCTGCTGTGGTTGTGATATCTGTCAAAGTTGTACTGCTGCTTGCAGTTACCTACCTTTTTCACAACTCTTCTTCAGCGTGGTGTATAAAACATACAACTTCCAGACTCTTGCATTTTGCCTGCAGTACATTAATCTCTACATTCCCTTCCCAGGGAGGTCGTGGAGGATCAGACCTCAGAGGTCTCATGGAATTTTCTTTAACAGAGTCCAAGGTCGTGAGGTTGAATGCATTGTTTGAATATTCATCCAGCAGGACCTTTGGATATGCAGCGACTGAACTCAGCTGAGTACTGCTGCTTACAGCAGTAGTGATCGGCCTTTGTTTATTTAACTCAGGCTGTACTTTAAAGAGGTTTTGGTTACAGGCGTATTTTGAGTCCTATACAGATGGCAGCAGCACTGACCTCCTTATATTATCTCTGAGTATCTTTATTGCTGCTGAGCAAAAAGGGAGGCTCTATTCTTTTCACATAGTTGTATAATTAATGAGTTATTCTAATGGCTTTCAGATATTATTTGGAGAAAGTTTGAGTGAAGTTACACAAGGTCAGCATTTGGAAAAAAAAGTGAGACTACAATTTACAGTTTTGGGAATAAAATGCATTCTTTACCAGTTCTGGTAGAATGCAGTTTAGATAAAAGTGTCTCTAGTTCTTTGGATTTCACAGAGTTCTCTCCCAGATGTGCAGGGGTAAAAACTGCTTTCCAGATTCTTCTGTTAGACAACTCGAGGACTTGCCAGCACATGAACTTTGCCAAAATTCAAACAAGTGATTCTGATAATGCTGCGGACAGTTTCCCCATGGCTATTTTGATCCTTGTGACAGAAAGGAAAATGGTAAAAATCATGTGTTTCCACTTAATTGCTTCTGAGAAGATGCGAACAGTTATAAAAGCTAGTTCACCAGTATTCACAGCAAAGGAGAAAAAGAAACAATAAAAAAATGAGGTGGATGATTCGAGGCACAGGGTTAGGAAAGCTTTGTCCTAAGACCCTGAATGGATGCTGGTGTGGAAGGTGGGGACCATCCAATAGGAGGTAGGGAGCTGAAGTTTGGATACCTCCACAGAAATTTATTGTAACATGTATCAGGAGGTGTCTTTATACCTTTCATACACATTAAAAGTTTGTTTCTTGAAAAATGTAACGTGGGAGAAATTTCCCAGATCTGCAGTGTTTGGCACTGCAGTGTCTCGGGGGCTTTTGAGAAGGAGATACTCAGAGCATTGGTGCATGTCTCTTGGTCTGTGGGTGCAGTGTCTTTGGGTGTAAAGCTGGGATGCTTTGGGATGTCAGACAAATAAGTAGGGTGTGTGATGGCTCACTTGAGATCACGTCGTCCTTCAGCTCGCCTGGCTGGAGCAGCTGCCATCCTGGCATCTCATGGGCTGATGTGGCATTGCTCCAGCAGCCAGCAGACCTGTATTTAGTTACGCCTCCATTGGCCAGTTTATCTTTTAGTATTGCCCTCTTAACAGGGCTCCTTCTGCCTGAAAGGTATAGGGTTATTCCCAGAGCAGCCCAGCCAGCAGAGCAGAGCAGGCGTTAATCCCCAGTGAAGGGGAGATGACAGGCTGCCAGGGGCAGAGCAGGGGGAACAGCCTCTGCAGCCGGCACAGCTGGCGCTGCAGAAGGACAAGTGGCCAAGTGCTTCAGCATCAGAAAGGCATTTAATACCCACTGTACTTGTATTTCATGTTGTTGTCTTAAGGGATGAAACTCATGGTAATGCTGCTCAGCTTCACAATATCCGTAAATTCTGCATGGAATGCAAAAGCAATTCGCAGTGTGTAGTTTCACTGTGTAGCAATAGTTGGAATATAACTGAAGGCTCCGGTGAAGCCATTTGAGAAACTGAGTGCTTATGGTAAAAACACTACGAAATGCAGTATTTGACTTTCACTAGGAGATAATGCAGGTTACTTGAGAAGTTCCACACCAGTCAGACCTTGTGCCGCGCAGTTCGTCATTCTGCCTCCAGCTGTGGCTAATGCTAAATGCTGCAGAAGAAGATGAAAAAATCATAAAGGGAGCGTGTGCGTCTGTGTGAGTACAATTAAAGAAGGAATTAGCATGCAGTAACTTCAAAGAGAACTCTCCAGCAAGCAGAAAATCACAGTTCTGCCCATGTGCTTTGTCCCAAGACATACATACGTGTTGCCTTACAGGGCGTAGTTTGTCTCCTTTGGAGTGTGCAGCATAAATGATGCAACCACGATTCTAGATACTCAGCTAGCTGTGACACATGGCCCTGAGAAATGCTCATTATTCTTTGGCTTCGCTCTTCTTTTTACATTTTATTTATTCAAACAGATTACATTCCCATTTGGATGGGATTAGCTGTGGTTAGAAAGTATTGCTGCGGTTTGTCCTGTGAAAATGAGTGGAGTATTAAGCTGCGAGATGTCTGTTTCATGACCTGAAATGTTGGATAGAGCATGCAGGAGAGTCAGCATTTGTATCTAACTAGATTTCCTGTCCTATAAAGACATGAGGCACGTTTTGGGACTTCTCATGAATTTACCGCTCCTTTTCTCTGGGGAAAACACAGAATTTAGGGGTTTATTCAAAGCTTTTCTAGGAAACAGATGTGTTTATTTCTCCCTTGCTGTTGAGCTTCTGATTAACATTAATTAATGTATCCAGAACAGGCTAAAACAGTAGTGCCCAGCATTTTGCTGTGACCTGCCTGCGCTCTGTGTCCCCGTTGCGCTCCCATCCTGTGCCCAGGGAAACACACGCACAGTTGTTTTTTCAGAAACCAGCAGTGTGCCTCTGACTTCAAACAGCTCAACTTTGCATTTTTCAGGATTTAAAATCACCAAATAAGTGCAGTAGAAGTGATTTGCATTTAATGCTTATTTGTGCCATTTAGGATGGCAAATCAGAAATTTCTTAAAGCGATCAGATTATGCACTTGGGGCTCCAAGTTAATTTTCCAAAATGTGAAACGGGGCATGTAAGCCACTGTCAATAGTTATGTTGCTGCTATGAACATGAAGTATTTTTCCTAATTTCATTTAACAGCTTTATTTTGGATACAAGTAATTCTGTTAGTGTTGGAAACCCATGCACAGAAACACAGCTCTGATGTTTAAGAACTATGACTTTAATCGACTAGCCCTGTCTCTGTGAAAGCAGAGGGCAATGTAAACAAGAAAACACAAACCATAAATGGTGAAAAGCTAACTTCTGAATTTTTACCTCCTGAGCTAGACTACCGAAAATCTGTTCTGGGAACCAACCTCAGTGTGAATACACACATTTATTTTAGTAGGAAACATATTTCTTTCCCTCCGTGACAGATAGCTGTTAAAACACAATGTGGCTGCTTTATGCTATGGACGCATTTCTTAGCACATATTAAATTGTTCCTTGCCTCATACTGATGTGAAATAAAAATCTGCCTATATTCAGATGGAGAGAGTTAAAGAATAGAGCAGAAGTCAAACTAACCCCCGAGACAAGCTTCTTCTGGCTCATTCACCCTCTGGCAATTACCATTCCACCTCCCGGGTGGTGACCTGTGCCCACCTCTGGCCTCTCCCTCACCAAGGAGGAGCACCTCTACTGCAGGTGGCACCTGGCAGGGGTTGATGCATGCAGGGCAGCAGCATACTGATTTATATATATATTTATATTTATATTTATATATATATATATATGTATATATATATTCTTTTTTATATATAGCTAGCACAGAATTCAGCAGCAGGCACGTGGAAGTGCTGGTCTGGTGTCTGTGCTTTGTATTACTCTGCACCCCTGCCTTCCTGTCAGCAGCAGAATATCCTTCTCTACCTCCAGGATCTTGCTTGTGGCTGAGACCACCCTCATCAGCTCTGTCCCGTCCGGTCACGTAGTTGCTGCTCTACTGATGAAAGCCACTTTGTATGGTCCTCCAGGCCTGACATAAGGGAGAGATGCTGGCTTCAGTGAACTTTGTGTCAAACCCTTTCTCAGGAGCTGGATGCACACCAAAGAACCCATTCCCACAAGAAAGGAGCGTGATCTCAGCATTCTCTGTCTTCAGAGAGGGCTCTGGCTCCCATGGTATAGTTTATTTCATCTGTGAATCAGTGGTAAACACAGAACGAAAGCTTACTACTTTTTCAAGCTGGACCTACAGAGGAGAATTTGTTCTTTTTTCTATTTTGAGGCATTCTATTTTTATACTGCAAGGAAAAGAGCTACCTAAGTATTTAACAAGAACCTCTGATAGCTAAGTGCAGTTGACTGTCAGGACCTAGGGACTGGAGATTGTTTCCTTGTTTTGATTTTTCCAAGACTTTTCCCATCCCTTTTGAGCCAGTGAATAAATTGTCCCTGATTTGTCTTGCCTATAATGTGTCTTCATTGTATTCCACAGCTGAAATGATTCTCCTGAGAGAACAGAAAACAGTTTTCTCAAACTTGTGTTTGTAGTATTCTGTTGATCAGGATGGACTTCTGAACTTTTCCTGGTTATCTACATATAGTTGTTCTAAAAACTGGAATTAGGTAAAACATGTCCCTGTTTTATCTATCTGTTACTCTTTGACAACATTTAGATACTACATGATCAAGGTGGTAAAACTGATTTTTACAAGAATGAAGCACTGAAAGAAGTCTTTGCTCACTTTGAGATGCTAAAGGAGGGGACTTTAAGCATTTTAGATGTACGAAGTGAGTAGCTTTTTGGATTGCAAACTGCTACATAAGGGCATTTGAAGTCTCCTATAGTCATCAGGATTCCTCAGCTGGCTCCAGGAATATCATGCAGAGCTGCAGAAAGCACTGTATGGTTGCTTACTATCTGGCGACACAGTCTTCAGCAGAGCTCTTTGATACATTCCAACAACACTTCACATTTTAAGCTACACTCACGTTTTTTAAAATACACTCTGAAGATATGTTAACATTTCAAGAGAGTCAGCAGGGTTCCGGGGTGCAGAATCTAATAGCCAGGTAGAGCTGAGGCCCCCGCCTGATAGGCACACACTCAATGCTATGTAATATATATTGTATAAATGAGCCTGGCTGGCCACACCGATCGACACAGACCGAGCACATGCAGCACTCACACTAAGATGGCCTTGCACCCCAGTGGCAGATTGCTGGGAGGCTTTCGTGAAGTCTTTGAGCTGTTCAGTGGGAATCAAAGAGAGCGGCCAGTTCGCCCTGGAAAGACGGATTCGGTACCCTGGAAAGACGGAGGCCTTGGTGTGTGTCATATTACTCTGAGTCAGCTTTATCACTAGGAAGGTTTAATGATAAAAGCATGTTTCCCAAAAACACAGATTTAGAGGAATGGAATGAAGTGGCTAAAAAAGTTAAAATCACAAAACCATATCACTAAGGGCACACTTAAAGCAAATTCTTCTTTCCTACTCCAGCATTTCAGGTAGCTTTTAAGGCAAGTTAGTTCTTTTAGAGCCTGTTCTGTAAAGTCGTTAGGCAGAAATGATGAATTACAGGGGTCTGGCTGCTGGGTGGTTACCAGAGAGTGGTGGCTTTGCGTGTTCCCCTCTGTCGCTGGCTCATGAGGGAAGGAGCTTCTGCCTCTCTCCTGGTGTCCCCAGCCCTGTTCCCTCTGGTGGGCCATGGGCAGCCCATGGTGGTGCTGGGCCGAAGCCACGTCATGGCCCGATGAGCTTCTCCACATACCAGTGCTTTAAACAGGCTACACCCTCCGGCATTAAGCTACTTTTGTCAGGTGTTGGTGCTCTTAGCATACCATGCGACTTTAAAGTTTTATGTAATGAAAAATAAGAATAGATTACTTTTCCCCATGCTCGTTGTACTTCAGAACTTGTACAGAGAAGCTAACCCAGATATATAAAAACAAACAAACAAAAAGGAACAGAGCACCTGGATGCTCTGATCTTTTACTACTTAATAGGCTTAGGGGAACATCTAGGACCCTGCCAGAGTCTGGTTTCTCACTGAGTTTGTTTGATTTTGCTGCACTGGAAGTGGTCTCTTATGGAATGAAAATATTTGAAAGGGAAAGCTTAAAGAAATGGCAATAAGCTTATTAGAAATTTGGAGTTTATGATCTATTTTTAGAACATGGAAGTATTCAACACTTGGTTCAAATTAAAGCACAAGCCCATAGGCTGAATTTGTGACTGAAATGAAGGAAAGGATAAAAGGTAGAGTAGCTTTCAGATGCTGAACAACATGACTCTTTTTGCATTTAGGGGGAAATTAGGAAAGCCTTCTGTCCAAAATGGAGTGAAATTAGTTGGCCCAAGGTGACCTTTTCAGTTCACTGCACCAGTTGGTTATGCTGTAGGATGAAACAGCTGAGCCAGAACTGGGGGGATAAAGTCACCAGAAAGGTGTGCTGGTCCATGCTGAGTAAGGTTGTCCCGAGCTGTGAGCTGCTGAACTGTGTGAATGAAAAAATATCAACATTTAGCCTAAAACAGTGAACTAGTCTTGAAATTAGAAGAGTTTTCATTACATATTGACTGGAGTGCTTGCAGATACGCAAAATCCCAACCATCTGTTGCACTGGCAAGAACTGTAGTCCTCAGATTTAACCCACCTAAACACTTTCTGCAAACAAAATGTGTGAGATCAAGATTATAATACTGAAGGTTGTTTGATTCATGGTAGCTGCTGATGTACACGATCTTGCTGCAAGGAAGTAAAATAATTCAGGTGGCTTATTGCACCTGGTGGCTCCTGGTATTGGTCGGTGTTGGCTGGAAACAACGTACTGGCACCAGAAGAATCATTGTTGGAGAAAGGAGAATCAGTCTTATGGCTTGAACGCTTGCTTGGCTGACCTCTCTCTCTCTCTCTTTTTTTTTTTTCTTTATCTTTAAGGACCATATTATATGGACCTCAGCTGAACTGTCAAAAGCTCTGATATCCTTGGAGGGACTGTCAGCTCTGTTCAATTTTCTTTTAAAATGCAAGGTTTCCCAGTGACTTGTGTGTTGATAGCATTTTTTGAGAACCCTGTAAGGATTTTTTTATTTCCTACCACAGAAAACACTGGATTGAAATGAAGAAGTTTTTTTTTTAAAGGCCAGGCATTGATTTTGTTCCTGTTGATAGATGGGCTTTTTTTGAGTAGGCAATTGATAATTACATATGACCTTTTGAATGTTTCTGGGATGCTTCACCAGCTGCAGAACATTTAACCATTTCAAGCATCAGTACTTGCTTAATCTGCTTTGGTGGCATCTAGAGAGGCATAGGGATGTTCTCCTGGGCAACGATGAGGCTCCACGGATCTTTCAAATCTGGTGGGACTCCAAAAACGAGTAAAAATTCTGTTTTGTAAATTAAGATCAGAAACTATTATTAGCTTTTGTTTGTAGCTCAAGCATGATGTCATATTTGGCAGAGCACTCCAGTAAAACTCCCAGCTCAGGGCTCAGATCTGTTCTTTCTCAACTGGGTGTCTTCGATGTCTGCTCTTCAGGCTGCCTGTCCCTTCTAATGAGGGATGGCTCTTGCGATACCGGCTTTTTAAGGGCTGGCTCAGTGTTATCACCCTCATGGGAAGAGGGACAGGAGGCCTTTCTTGGAGCTGGTCACGACCGCCTGATTTCCAGACACCTTATCTGTACATAAAGCTGGATTAAACAGCTCTAACTTTTTATGCTGGAGTAAAGTCCTCTAAGGCCATTCCAGCTAGACAGCCATGGGCTTTGTGGGAGAGGCACACAGCACTTGCTCCGGCATTTTTTGACTTTTATTCCCGTCCTTCTATTTATACTTCTAAATGACCATAATAATTTAGGGTTAAAAAAGACTCGAGGAAGTATAATATCCCAACAAAAACATATGTTTGGAACCATAAAGCACTGCAGGAAATGATGTTCTTCCAAGTTTCACAAAGTTACAGTATGTTAACTGCTCTTTATTTAAAGTCCTTTCCAGTCTTGGCTTTTCATGCAATTAGGGCAGGAGTTGCTGAATTTTGGAGTAACTGTATCAAGTAAAAACAACTGTAATTGTGGAGGAATAATTTGATCTTTAATAAATCTTCTTTTCAGGTATTTGAAGTTTTCCCGAATAAAGTTTGAAAGCTTTCTCCTGCATATTGTGATTCCCTACATTTAATTTACTATTGCTACAATCAAATATAAATAAAATCTATTCACTGGAAATACAAGTATAAGGAAAGGGGAATATTATATTTCATGCAGTTAGGAAAGCATCCTTTCAAACCAGAGACATCAATTCATGCGGATAATCGTACAAGTTTAAAAAATTATTTCCCTTGTTTCTGAGTACATTGGCCAAATACGCATAAATATTTATAAAAAATACTGTAAGGTTTGCAGCTAAAGGTAAAATGCATGTTTCTGTCAAATGACTTTTTTTTTTTTTTTTTTT
>NC_048893.1:127630526-127696660 GCF_011077185.1 Oxyura jamaicensis
TCTGAGTGTGCTCTCAAGTGCTATAGGCTGATGTTACCTGAGACTTTGTAGGAGTGAGACAGAGGAGCTGGCAGCTTTCTGAGTGTGTTCAGTGCTCTGCTCCATATCCTCCCAGATGAGAAAGCACCAGGATTTAGTTTGCTCTGCCTGTTGCAGAGGGCTTAAAACTTAGGCAGTGAAGGGGAAAAAGTGAAAGCACTGAAGGACACTAGAGTAATGGTTCATGTAACTTTCTGCAGTAATTAATCTATCCTCCAGGGATCCATCACTTTTCTGAATATTAAATAAACCCAGACATTTACAGTTATGTTAAGAGCCTGTTTGTCTTATAACCCCAAAGTAATTTTGTTTTGTGGCTCTTCTACAAAATAGGCAATAAGGGAATCAAGAAATTATGTTCTAGATCTTTGCTTTCTGTGTAATCACATTGCTCTTCATAATAACTGGAAGCAGCTTTGTGTCTGTTATTGACAAATGCTTAGTTCAAAATAATTGTGAACATAAGTAGCCTTTAGAGAATGTTACCAGCTTTCAAAGGCAACTCCTCCACGCCCCAGCTTTAACATCTACAAAAGGTGTTCTGTGAAATTTGCTGTCTTTGCTCCTTACTTAAGCAGTCTTCTGAAGGATCTCCAAGTACACCAAGTTGTTATACGATGCTTACTGCAGACAAGGCTTTGAATTTTACCAGTTTCCAGTAGAATGCCAGGAGTATCTCTCTCTTTCTCTCTCTCTCCTTTTTTTTTTTTTTCTTTTTTTTTTTTCGTCTTGAGATACTGTAGGCTTATTTGGAGTAGAAGATGCCTAGGGTACTTTCATAGTGGTTCCGACAAATAATAATGTAGGCTGGCTGTCAGCAATCAATAGTAAATAATAATAATAGTAGAATAATAATAATAGTAGAATAATAAATAGTAAATAAAAATAATAGTAAATAAATATAATAAAAAATAAATTAAAAGTAATCAAATTTTCAAAATCTATAAATGTGATTCTTGCAAGTTAATTTTCCTCCTTAATTGGGCTTGCTATATGCTTCTTCTATATCCTTTATGTGAAAGTTGACTTATATATTGCCATTGCCAGTGGTATCTGTTGACCTTTGAGATGGGAAGGAGTGTGTGCTGCCCCCATTTTCTGTGCCAGCACTGCAGAATCAGCTGATATAAACAGTCAGTTTAATTTATTTTATGGCAAAGACAATGATGAACTGAAGTTTTTGTAGTTTACCTTAATTTTCCTAGTGTTCAGTCTCTCTCCAAAAACTCTTGAATGTCTATTATTTTCTGCCATTTCATGGTACATACAATGAAGCAGAATTCCTATTCCACTGCCTCCTTCTCAAATTCACAAGTGAAGAGGAAGGTTGTATGTGAAAGGCTATCCAAGTGACAGAGATGTCCTTACTGGACTACATGCTCCAATGGCTGGAAAGCTGCTTGGCAGAAAGGGACCTGGGAGTATTGGTCCATAGCTGGCTGAACATGAGCCATCAGTGTGCTCAGGTGGACAAGAAGTCCAACAACATCTTGGCTTGTATCAGGAATAGTGCAGCCAGCAGGACCAGGGAGGTGATTGCCCCCCTGAACTCTGCTCTGGTGAGGCCGCACCTCGAGTGCTGTGTTCAGTCTTCGGCACCTCAGTACCAGCAGGACATCGAGGCCCTGGAATGTGCCCAGAGCAGGGCTACGAAGCTGGTGAAGGGCCTGGAACACAAGTCCTGTGAGGAGCGGCTGAGGGAACTGGGGTTGTTTGGTCTGGAGAAGAGGAGGCTCAGGAGAGACCTTAATGCTCTCTGCAGCTACCTGAAAGGAAGCTGTAGCAAGGTAGAGATCGTTCTCTTCTCCCAAGCACCAAGTGATAGGACAAGAGAAAATGGCTTTAAGTTGCACCAGGGGAGGCATAGATTGGATATTAAGACAATTTTCTTCACTGAAAGGGTTGTGAAGTATTAGAACAGGCTGCCTTGGGGAATAGTTGAGTCACCATCCCTGGAGGTCTTCAAAAAATGTGTAGACATAGCTTAGGGACATGGTTTAATGATGGGCTTGGTGGTGCTAGTTTAAAGGTTGGACTAGATGATCTCAGAGGTCTTTTCCAACCTAAGTGATTCTGTGATTATTGCATCATGTAGAAAGCACGTTTGACTTCCTCAAATCCAGAGTGGATTTAACTGAACTTGAGATTTCTTTGGTTACTTGAATGCATGGTGGAGGAAGCCTGTAGTGGTTATTGCATTATGGATGCCAGGGAACAATGTTGGTATTTACGTTAGATGAGAACAGATAATTTGATCAAATCAAATTATTGATTGGCAAATCCCATTTCCACCCAACTCTCACCATGTCTGCTAAATATTAGCACTTATACAAGTGTTATAATTGTGCTGCTCTGCATCCTTCAGCATTGCAGTTGTGATGGCAGGAAATTCAGCTGAAGCACTGTTATTTTTGTTCATTGTACAGAGTTTATATTTCAAAAATAAATATATTTATTTTTACAAAAGGCAATAACGTGTGTGAACATAACATAGAAAAATCACAGTGGAGACATCAAACCCTTATACATTAAATAATCTGCTTTATAAATTAAAAGAGTCATTCCAATTCCCATCCTGTCTTTGACATTTGCAAAGAGACTTTTGAAAACTAATGTCTGTTTTGCCACAGACTAGCAATAGTCAACAGTATATATATATATATTACATATATATATGGTTAGGTGTTTTACTTTTTTTCAAATGCAGATACATGAACAAACTTTCCTTGCATGTTCTTCAGATTCACTTCTGGTTTATTCCAAAATAAATAATAGACCTTACGACAAGAACGTGATGATCCCAGCTGACCTCCTGTAAGGCCAACTACATCAACCCCAACATCTTATGGCTAAAATAAAACAATCTGTGATTTATTTATTTATTTATTTATTTTTAACTACAAAATTATATACTTTAAAAGCAAATGTGCAATTACACTAATTTTTATTAGATGTGTGGACTCTAAGTGTCAGATATATAACCTGTTTGAAAATTTGTTCCCTTTTATTCCCCTGGCTTCCTATATTTCGTCTGGAATAGAAAACATTATTATGGACTGGATGAAACCTTAACAAATGTTTAATGATACCAGTCTTCTCTTATTCAGAGAAAATGTGAGAAGGGCATTATAAAAGCAGCTGAAA
Organism: Oxyura jamaicensis; assembly: GCF_011077185.1. NCBI lineage: Eukaryota > Metazoa > Chordata > Aves > Anseriformes > Anatidae > Oxyura > Oxyura jamaicensis. The sequence goes on from NC_048893.1 coordinate 127,633,710, forward strand.
GCCTGACAGCCTCAACTCCCCCAGATCCTGTCCTTTGGCTAGTATGGAGGTTTAGCTTTGAGGCAGAAGAGTTATCTCCTGTCATCTGAAAACCATTCCTGGGACAGGAAGGCGGTATGTTGACTGCTGGTCAAGACAAGAGCATTAGCAAATCAGCACAAAATCGGAACAAGTACTAGGAACAAAATCCATGGAGAAAAAGTGTGGCAGAGGGGGTGCTAAGTGTTGGCAGGATAGGGCTGGGAAACTGTTACCAAAGAAATTATATTTTCTTTGATTGTGTTGTGCAGAAGGGAAAAGGACATTGCATGCATTTTGTAAGAGAGTTGGGTTTTATCAGAGAAATACGTGACTTCATTGTGTTTTCTTTTTTCTGACAGAAGTAATTTGCAGAAGCAGAATTTTGGCTCTATGGGTCAGAAATGAATAAATGCTTATATGCATGCCTGTGTGTACACATTTAATTTACGTTTGTGACATGACAAATTAACTAAACAGAATAAGTAGTGAAGGTCAAAATCTAATAAGTTTATCTGTTTCAGCATAACATATTTCATGTCAGTACTAAAATGGTAAAGCACAGCTAGGCATCTAAGCCAATACACATAAAAATGTAATGAATACATTTTGTACTGATTGGCCAAGTTCATCTTGCTCAAACTCCCTTGACTCCTAAAATAACTATTGACCTAGTTCTAAAACTGTACAGGATCAGGTAATATCTTAATTCTGATTTCTTTTGTTCAAGCTTCAAAGCGCTTTCACTTGTAGCTGGCAAATATGCACTGGCAGGGAGCAATGCCATAGCAAAATACTGCGGACCGAGGAAAATCACCTGCTTGTCCTGGGATTAGTTCCATCTCTGTCTGCCGGAAACATCAGGCTGGTCTTTCAGCCTCACAATTGGATGCAGATGTTTACAAAGTGAGAGCAATTTACCTATAGGACATAGTGATGAGGCAGCAAGAAGTGACACTTGTACTTTGCATGTGACTTCTTGTAGTAGAACATAGGGCTTTTTATTTTATTTTATTTTATTTTATTTTCCTTTCTCTAAAGGCAGGCACAAAATCTGGTAAATATTAGAAGAAGATTGCTCATGTGCTGGAAGAGATTCAGGACAGCTGTTTGTTTTTGGCCAGTTCAATTTTTAAATAAATACTCCTAACAAAATGATAGAAAAATATACGTAGCATATTGTACCTTTGTTTGGCATTTATGGTACAGTGCTCTACGTTCTCATTAAAGTTATCATCCTAATTTTTATATAGCAGTTGGGCATCTAGTCAAAGCAATGTGCGCTCACCAATAGCTAGGGCTGTTCCAGGAATATTCAAGCAGTGTGTTACGTTGGCTTTCCTACTGCCCTTGCTTCACTGCATTTTTTTTTGTTGGGCATCCGTTTTGTGAGCAATGAGTCCAGTATTTGAATGCAGTTACTGGATTACTTTTTTCCCACTTGTTCCCCCCCAAGTACTTTCTGTGCAGTCTTCTGATATCTATATTGAAACGGGGCTGCAGTAATTTTTCCAGTGTGGATCTACTGAAATGGGAAATTGAGCAGATCGGTGCTTTTCCATTTTTAGTCTCTACATCCTGTTGGATCCCAACTCAAAGGTGAGAGAACAAAAGCACCAGCAGATCAGTTCATAATAAAGATGGCCCTCACAACAGAAAGCACCCTGCAGATCAGAGATAGTGCTATTTAATCTGTTGCAATCTATGAATCTTTGCCTTGTTTCAGCAGACTGCTACCAACAGCCAATCTGTTCTGTCCTTTGTGCTCTAAGGATACTGCTCGACACTTTTTATTCCCTCTGCTTACAACCATTTCCTACCCTTCATGGGTGTGAGGAGGTTTATGGGCCCTGTCCTGTCATCTTGCCTCCCCCTCATCCATGGATGAGATCCGGACCTTCTTGTAGACCTCATTCCTTGCATATTTGATTAATTCCATGCTGAATCGACTGTCTTCCTGCTCTGGGATTTGCTTGATGTTACTACATTTTCTTTCCATTATTTAAAGTTGCAAAAAACCTATTTCCTGTTTCCTGGTAATTCCTTAATTAGTACATTTTAATGTATCTGTACATGTTTCTTTCCTGTGTATATAATATCAAATAGAGAAGAAAATCCGGGATGGTATAAAGAAAAGCTTTATCAGCATCAGCTTGGGGATAGTTCTGTTATTTCTGGGCAAAGGCCACAAATTCAAGACATGATGAAGTAAGGGGATTGTAGGATACTTGTATTGTTGGATACTTCTCTACCGTGCATAACCCACATATATCACTGAGTAAAAGTGGAGGAGTACTTTAAAGCATTTTGAAGTCTTGTGTGGCTAGAATGGATCTGAAATAATGATGATGGTTTATTAGAAAACTTGATGGATAGAACAAGTTTCTCAGAGCAGTTTAGGCATGATGAATTCTTAACAAAACAAGGCAAGATCTGATGGATGCTTCACTAGATGAAATTGCTGGCTGACTCCTTTGAGCACCACATCTCCATCTCCGGTATCATTTGTCTGTCGTGAAGCCAGATCTCTCAGGCCTGAGGTGGGACGTGCTCTTTCTCGGACTACCCTCAGGTCAGGGTTTTCTGGCCCTCTTCTCACCTGTCTTGTCATTCCCCACCTTAGTCTCAGCACCATTAATGCATCCTGATGCTGCACACTGTCATTGCATCTATAGCAGCAGTGTTTATGTTGCTGAGGAGATGCAAGAGGAATGAAAAAAGCTTATGTATTTTTGGCAGAACAACATTTCTAAGCCAGGGATGATTTGTAACATCCTTTATGTGGGTCCGGTTTGGTCAAGAAACCAAATAAGTGCATTTGAAGCAAGCAGGCAACCCTACAAAGTGCTGGTGAGCTGGCACACATGATTTTTGTTAGCTCTGACTGGGACTCTTCATATCGGTCAACCTGGATGACCAGCATGCCTTGCCCCTTTGCTGCAGGGTCCCCAGCAGCTGTGAACACCCCAAACATATGGTGTCTGCCTCGAAGCCCACTCTTTCCCAAGATTAGATTATTTATCTTGGTTGAAGTTAACCTTGGAAAACTTGTCCATCAGTGTAAAGGACCTTTCAGTCCCTTGGAGATGCCAGCAGTCAAACTTAATTTTGTGATGACCTTGTTCATAAGGGAGCAGTTACTCACAGTTACTCTTCCCACTTTTCACAACACTGAGTCTGGTTTGTCTGATGCCTCCAACCATAAAATCTTTATTCCGTGAAGTGGAGGAAAATAACATCTTCTTCAGAGACACTTATTAAAGTATGTAGCTCATTTGAAGCTCCCTGGTGATCTGGAATGTTGAAAGAAAATCTGATGGAGAGATTAATCCTGTTTTTTTGAGATGAGATATATTTGGCTATAATTGTGACCTGATCCTTAAAAAAAAAAAAAAAAGCCGGGCACAGAGAGAGAAACAATTTTGATTTTTAATGTTTAATTTTACATTGCTGATAGCGGGTGTTGGTAATATCTGGCACTTTAAATCTTGTTCTCTTAGTTCTAGATCTCAGTCTCTTAGTTCTCGGGGTCATACCAGGTACTTCTACGCAAACACAGTTCAGTAGCTGTCAAAGATTTTTAGGCATTATAGAAAAAGAATAAAATAAAAATAAAATAAAATAAAAAATTCCAGAAACAGCTTGATCTACCCTTGCCTCCTTTTCTTTGGTTTGCCCAGGGGAGCAGTCTCAGGGCCCAGAGGCTGGATCCATTTTAGGGGAAGCTCTCTGAGAAGATGCACTTCAGAAGAACATGTGGCAACTGGGGAAGCACTGGGGACCTGGTGCTGGGCCAGGCGAGACCTTTGGCCTGTTGTGGTTGTGTGAAAGATACCAAGATATCATATGAAGAACAAGTGCAGCTCTGTCCAGGTGACTGGCTTTACTGATGTTAGGGAAGGTCTGGGAATAGGATCCCCTGGCCAGGCTGTGCCCTGACTCTGTCTGTCCTTGAAATTTTCCCTCTGTAACCTTTTCATCTCAGAGGGCTTCTTCTCCCTCCTGGTGATGCTCTGTCTTAATTTGATTTACATAACATAACACGAATAATGTCATAGGTAATTGCAGCCATCTGCTTGTAAACCCTAACAGTTTTTTCTACCACGCCTCGCAACAGCAGCTGAAATCTGGCTACCTGAAATCTGTCCAACGGCGGGCACCTAGCTCAGATCCTCTGAAAAACTCCCTGGTAGCCCCCACCTCTCCCCGTCAGCCCATGTGCTACCTGTGCTCCTGCCTTCTGGTGATCTGCTCACATGACTAAACTAGCCTGGGGTGGATGGAGCCTATACACCACATGTTTTCTGGGGCACAACTTCATCCAAAATGCCTTGAGAGCAATCCTTAGGGACAGTTAATAATGGGAGCACTTCTAGTTTCCTGCTATTTCTTGATGCAGAACAGCCATTCAGTTTTAGCCACCTTAGCAGCTAATATGTGTATGTCTATGAGGAAGGAAGGATGCCAGCTGGGTGGTAAGCTGCCACTTAATTTCTCTCTCCCTCTCCCCTCTCTCTCTCTTCACTTTTCTGCTTTACGTTCAGGCTTTGGCTGTCATCCTTGGAGCCAGCTGATGTCAGACTGTGGAAGATCTTCTGATGCCAGCGGCAGCATCTGGATGCCCGGCACAACTCTTTGAACTGTTGTCTTGATTTCTGACGTGGTCAGCATGCAGCTGGAATTTTTTATCTTCCCTGGATGCCTTCTCTCTTTGGCTCACCTTGAATTATTTGGAATTTATTTTTCCATCCCATGGGGGAAACAAGACTCTTTGCAGTTGCTTCTTAGTACTTGTCTGGAGGATACTTGCAGCTCAGATAGGGAGAATTCCCTTCTGCCTTTCTGTGTGGATGTATTTTTTGGAGGAGACTGCACTCTAAAGCTTGCTGTCACCCTGAAGTTACTGGACACTCGCTGAGCATATGCTAAAACTATGAGTGCAAATGGAAGCACGTTTGCAGAGCTGGTTGCAAACTTCTTTACAGTATATTTTCTACCAAAAATTAATTCATCTAGGCAGAAACTTTTTGTGAAACTTTTTTTTTTTTTTTTTTTTTTTAATGAAACTTCAGCAGGGATCTTTCTTGGGTATAAGGTAAAACTCCTGCCTGCAAGTATAGATACGAAAGTGAAATAAGCAGAAAAGTGAATAGCTAGTAATGCACCTCTCCCTGCCTTCACCTGGCTGTGAGGGAGGCAGGTAAAGGTTCCTTCTCTGCCCATTTTAGTGCTGTTACAAGCTGGCTGCAGAGCAGGGATGTCTCCTATTGCAGCCTTTTACTCAGCCAGCTGAGGAACTGAAGCTTAGGCCAGGGCTTCCCTGGAACCAAGGGGTGAGTCTGGGAGAAGGAGGAGGAGGTTTTTGTTCCTAAAATGTTAGAAAGAACTGCATTTTGTCCCGTTGTGGGGCAAAACTAGGTATCAATGATACATTTCTTATTACATAGTCTTGTCTGTGTTCCAGGCCATACCTAACTGCTCATCCTCTTTCCAGACTTGCTTACTCTTTTGCAGTGTGTGAGTCTGAGACATCTGGGGTGCAGGTTTCATCATCCTATAAATATGCCTCTGCTGCCCCTTGCTGTGTCCAGACAATTCTTCTTCGGCTGGCAGCAGTTTCTTCAGGCTGCCAGCAAACACACACCCCACAGCATGAGAAGGCAGAGGATTCCTACCAAATTAGGAGTCGGGGTTGCTGGCTAGGTCAGCGAAGATACTGTGGAAATGTAAAAGACAGCTCTCAGATCCACCAGCTGCTCTGAGGAAGCCTGAAGTAGTTTCTGGAGCAGCAGCTATTTTCGGGGTTGCAATATAAGTGAGCAAATATTTTGGTGTTGGCCAGGGCTTCCTTTACTTAGGGCTTGGTGATCATCACTTTTGGCCTCTTGGGATAACTTTTGGATGAAAAACTGCATTTCATTGTGTTTAAAAAGTGGTCCCCAAGAGCATCACCAGGAGAGTCCTTCCTGGGGGAGCACGAGGCAGCATGTGGGCACTTGTGGTCAGCCCCTGCCCAGCTCGCCTGCTGCCCTGCTGTGCCGGCTGGCAGGGAGGGAGAAGGCTCAGCCTCCTCGAACTCCTGCTTCTTTATGGAAGTGGTCAGAAGAGCCATATGGAACCATTCTTGCCCAGAAAAGCCTTTTGCAGAGGATAGCTATGCTGGCCTGCCACCCTGTGCTGATAGTGGCAGCAGAAGGAAAGGAAAAGTGGAGCTGCCCTGCCTGCCCATGGCTGTGCTCCTGGCCACTGGGGGGAAGAAGTGGGGGTCAGCTGTGCCTCGTCTGATTCTGGGGTACAGGGCAAAATAGGGCAGAAGTCTTGTTGGACAGGTATTTGTTACAGCTCTGATCTCTTTAACACAACAGGCTTTATTTGTCTTTTTAACCAAAAGGTTTAAGATGCCATCACTGCTAATAGTAGGTCAGCAGTGCAATTCTTAGGACTTTGTGTGTTTTTTCCTACCTGCACTAGCTCGATATTTCCCCTGCTTGGCAGATAAGTAAACTCAAATAATACAGGAAGATGTGACTACAGTTACACATGGTGCTTGGCAAGGACTTTTTGTCCTGTACGTTAGCCACATATTTATCCCTCTGCTATTTATACCATCAGTTTTTCATTTCCTCTCTATTTTCTTTATTCCAATTTCCCTTCTTTTTTCTTCATTATCTTTGTCTTTGCCCAGCCTTGTTTCTCCTTGTAGCTCAGTGGCTCTTTCACCTTGTCTTTCTCCCTTAGTGTCCATGGGAGGGGAGAGCATGCACATGCCACCCATGCAAACGTCTCCCAGACACACACGTGCACTGGGAGCTGTGCCCACGTGGGGCATGTGCACATGCTCAAGTATGTCTCTGGTTGGTTTTACACTTGTAATTTAACCTAAGCTAACTAGCTTTTGTTAAACGCACAGTTGTCAAACAGGCCATAGGCAAGAACCATAAACCATATGTTCCTTCTGCGTAACCACAAGCAGTGACCATCTGAGCTCTTCTGAGGGTGTGCCCCTGGTGAAGTTGTGACAAGGTAGGATGTTTACTAGAAGGCAGTCTCTGAATTTGTAGTTTCAACTGAACATGTGGAAAAAAAATCTGTGTATCTGTTCTATGCAATTCAATTATCATTACTAAAGGCTTTTTTTAGCAGGGGAAGCGTAGTTTGGGAGGAATTTGTAAGACATGACTCGTAACTTAAAGTCAGGATATCCTAAACATTTAGCTGTGTTATAATTTGAGCTCCATCCTAGAAAATACACACTTAGTCAGAGAAGGGGGCTTTAGATTCCTGAATGTTACCCAGAGTTCAGTCCAATGACACTCTATACACAGGCAGGAAGAAGTATTTTCAGTCCTTTTCCTCTCTTTCTAGCAGGCTGAGAAAATACGGCAGGTTCTCCCTTATTTCTGTGGACAACAAGCTTTGGACAACACTGAAGCAGCTGTGCTGAAGATGCATAGCCAATGTAAAAAACCCTTAATTTATAAACTGTTGACATTGGAGAATGTCATTCTTCAAAACTGTGTTGCTATTTTTAGCTCTGTTAGTATTGGTATATAGAGTATGACAAAGGAGGACTGAATGTTAGCAACAATCTCAGGCTGCTGCAATCAGTGTTAATTCCTACCTGAAAAATCCTTAAAAACCCACTATTTGGGGATTTAGTAACATGTTAATAGAGGTGTGTTAAAGAACAGTGTGCCCCACTGTGACTTTTCTCAAGAAGCGGGATCAGACTGGAACAAACAACGGAGTGAGCTGTTCTAACCTCATCATGAGGGATTCATGCAGTCAGGATGAGTTGCAGGAAACACAGGATGTTGAACATCTTTGTAGCTCTGTACAGGGCTAGACTACCTGCAGCACGCTTTTCTCTTTTCAAACAAGTTGCCATTGCAGGATGGCAACTTCAAAGGCCATTCAAAGGCCATCATTGTAGTCAGGAACACTCTCAACACCAAGCCTATTTATCGGAGTCAGTAGAAGCAGCCTGTCTTCTGCTCAAAATATGCTATAGACTGCCACAATTTGATTTGCTTTGCAGAGTGGAATGTCAGACTAAAAGAAAACAGCTTTACCTTCATAAGACACTCCATCCCCATTTGAGATGCTGCCAAGGGGGCTGCAGTTTGCTGATAAAATCTAGTTCTGATGGTCAGATCCAAGTTCCCTGGCCACAGGCAACAAAGTACTCATCCACTGCTGACCTGTCTGCTCTTTCAGATTTTGCAGGTTAGCTTGGTGCCAACAAGTTCTTTTGTGAGGCAGATATTTCTCTGGCCTTCTTCAGCCTGCATAAAAATATAAGGATTTGGCTTACTTAAAAAAAATGTAACTGTGTGTCTGTTCCTAAGATGGATAAAATTTCTAATGCTGGCTTATCTAGCAGTGCAGAGGTAGGTGTCATGGAGCATGGAGACACAACAAAAGGCTCTGCCCGGGTTTATTTGATCATCCTTTTCATGACGGGATCATACGGCAGTGTAGATTTTCACTGGCAAATTTTATGGTGTATCTGTTACTGCTTGTAGTGTTCGCACTTGTGGTTTAACCTGGCAGGCAGCTAAGCACCACACAGCCATTCACTTACTCAGTGGGATGGGGGAGAGAATCAGAAAAAAAGGTGAAATTCATGGGTTGAGATAAAGGCAATTTAATAGGACAGAAAAGAAAGGGAAATTATTATAGAATACACAAGCAAGTGATACACAGCTGCTCATCACCAGCTGACTGACGCCCAGACAGTCTCTGTGCAGTGGCCCCCCCAGCAGCCAACTCACCCCTATTTTACTGTTCTGCACGATGCCACATGGCATGGAATGTCCCTTTGGCCAGTTTGGGTCAGCTGTCCTGGCTGTGCCCCCCCCAGCCTCCTCACTGGCAAAGCAGTGTGAGAAGCTGAAAAGTCCTTGGCTCTGTATAAGGACTGCTCTGCAACAACTAAAACATCACTGTGTTATCAGCATTATTTTTCTCCTAAATCGAAAACACAGCACCATACCAGCCTCTATGGAGAAAATTAACTCTATCTCACCCAAAACAAGGACAACACTTCTCTGAACTACTTACTACTCTGAACTACATGCAGGCTCAGGCAGGCAGCACTGCATCTCTGAGACTTCAGCCATAAAACCCAGCATCTTTGCCTCTGCTTGGCCTGGGAAGTGTTGACTTTTCATGCCACATGAGCTGACTGCATGCTGTGCTTCTGTGTGTGACAGATACTATCAGCTACCATAAACTGAATTTAAGTGTGTAACAGAGAAAATAATGATGGCCTTAGTGTATTTTCGCACTTTATTGCAAGTGAGAAATGTTTTTTTCATAATAATTCAGGCATACTTTCTGTACTACTGAGTGGCTACTTACTCATGAATATGATGAGACCACTAGCAGTTTTTAAAATACTTGTCTTCCTTTATCCCTTTAGCCCAAATTAGAGAACTGAGCAATGTTGTATTTTAAACCCTAACATTTTAGCTTTCACTAGTGCTGTGTAATTGAGCTATCTGCCCGTCTACCTCATTTTATTTCCATCATACTTTTGTCAGTGCTTCTACAGAAGCAGCACAAAAAATTCCTTTTCCCTGCTGTGATTAAGATTCATAATCTCATGATGATTTAGTTTTTCTTTCTGTTTCCACTGTCATGGTAAAGCAATGATTGATTAAAATCAAGTCCTGGTATACCAGTGAAAAATGTTTTAGTTGACAAAAAGAATCAGTCCTGAAAAAGAAGACAGCTCTGACTTAACATCTGTTTCTTTGAGGGAAGGAATAATTTCATTTGGGATGGAAAATATGTATTTATGGATATGAAATTGTTCTTTTGTGGTGCTTTGGTGCATTTCCTACATTCCAGCACTGGATTTTATGTTAGTAAAGGCAGTATAATGCCATAAAAGATCTGCTTTTGCTAGTTGGTGGATGATGTATTTCATACCCTCAAGAGTTTCTCACTAGTATATTGCCACACAAATCCCTCTTTTGTTAATTGTCTAAAATGGATGGAGATAATATTGCTTTAAGCATTAAATTCAAGGAGATAAGCTTTGGAAAGGGGAAATGGTCAGAGAATGTTTGTCTGGGCTGTGGGAAGTTCTGACAAGTGATTTCAGAGACTTTTGCTGAGGTTATTGAATTGTAACAGCCACAAACCAATCTTCTCGAGAGGAGAGATGTCCACGAAACTAGTTGAGGACTAATTTGGAGAGGAGAAGACTCTTTGTGGTTGGACCACCGTGGACACTTGAGAGCACTGGTAATTGCACGTGGCAAGTCTGGTGGACATAATCTTCACAGAATTTCTTGGCAGCATTGCCATGGGCCTAAGTGTGTGTTTCTGCCCAAGGGTTTGCTCCCTCTGGTGAGGTAGGTGTTGGTCAGAACAGGCTGGACAATGAAACAGAGACATAAAATCAGACACTGCCACCTGTTTGCTTGGTTAGCTACCAGCTTACCCCTAGGGTCTTGTTGGGAGCAGGACAACTGGACAAAACCTAGAGTGTTTTGTCATGAGTGATGGTTCTGAGGACTGATCTCTTTTGGGGATGTTTTGCAATCCATAAGAAATGCCTCAGATTAATATGGCAGATGAATGTATTTTCAGACCCTATGTGGTAGCTGGGCCTGGCTTTGTTGAGGGATCATGGCCACAGCTGGTATGCATGTCAGGCCTGTGAGGGCCACGGAGCAGTGGAGCCATGTTGGCACCTCCAGTGATGGGCTTTAAGACCTTCAGGTGAAGCATGTAATCCTTCCGGGAGCTGTCCATTATCTGTGGGAGGATGAAATACATGTGTTTATTTAGAAGACCGGCCACTCAATTTTTAATGCATTGACCTTTTTTCTACTTTCTACTTTTACCATTTATCTAATAATAGCTTTCTGGGTGGTAAACCTGGGCAAAGTAACTCTTAAGCTGTGTAATTACTGATAATGTGGCAGCCAGGGAAGGATTTATGGTGTTCTTCTTGAAATTATTGTAGCTGAAGTACAGTAAACTCTGGACATAAGCAGATGAACAGAAAAGGAAAATTTATTACATTTGGCTGCATATGTTGTTGTAGTGAGTGGGTGTGAGAGAAATATTTTCATTATTAGCCTCAGATTTGGGGCACAGCATTAGATCAGATGGTTGGTAATAATGTCTATCTTGTTGCTTACAACAGGACTACAATTGCCTACAATTAATAACTTGTTCCAGAGCACAAAACTCCATTGTTTCCATTTCCATTTTATTTCAAGACCTTGCTTCACCGCAATCAGGTCACTTGTGGTGGACCTTCAAGAAGGAGCTGGGACCATGTTTCCATGGTCTCTGGGTCTCCTCTGCAGAAACCTTCTGAAGTATTTAGGCCTTTTGGGTGGTGAAAGTTGGTATGAAGGCATTATGTTACAGGAAGGGAAACGCTGTGGCTCTGTTTTGCTTTGGTGTGATACTCTGGGATTCACCAGGAATCCCATCCACTTTCAGGTGGAGATGGTGTCACTTCTTGTACGCAAAGGGAGAAAATCCTCTAAGCAAAGCAAGAAAATCCTCCCTGAGGGAAAAAGCCAGAGGGAAGTTCTAATGATGTAGAAGGCTCTAGTAGACTTTTTTGCTCTGCATTTTTTTTTTTTTCACAGAGATTAGTGAAACAAAAATGCATTTGTAAGAGGATAACTCCGGGATTTTGTAGCATTCTCCTGTAAAGCTCTGGAAGATGGTAATACTATGCAGTATGCATATATCATCCACTGCTGAAATGACTGAAAAAAAAATCTCGGTATTACTGGAATGACAGAAACTTAATGCCCTGACTCCATCAAGTGAAGCTATGTGGAGAAAGACTATTCAGGAGATTATGGGAATTCATCAAGCACAAACAGCTGTGACGTCTGTCTTAGATTTTGAGATTGATGGAATTTTTGTAATACAGAACATTTTAATTACTTAATTTAAATGCTGGTGTGTTTCTATCAGCAAGTTGACTTTTTGCACTGGTGTCACAGTGCTGGAAAACACCGCATCATATATGGAAGTAGAAACTGCCCATACACTTCCTCTATAAAATGCCCTTGAAGGACTAGAACATTTCAGTTGTTTATCACATACAACAGCAGTATGACAGGCTGGCTAAATACAGTAAAACAAGAGAAGAAAAATGTGGGTCCATAGCTTTCATTTTTCTGAATTACATAACTACTTCATAAAACTAATCTCTTTAAAGACAGAGGATCAAATTCTCATCTCTCAATTTAGCTGGAGTCACCCCAGCAAATTTGGAATGCCTCAGTAGACTCTCAATGCCTCAAAGCCTTCATCTTTGCGTAAGCCTGCATAGCATGAGCCACCTGCTCTCATGGAAGCTGTTGGGCTGTGAGGATAGGAATGGTGAACAGGACTTGCCTCCTCCAGAAGAGCCTCACTGAAACTCACTGAAATGAAGAAGTGCTGAGTGGCTGTCTCACACTGTTAGCCCAGCCGGTGGGTGAAGCAGGTAGAAAGACCACAAAAACTGCCAGAGTAGCAGAGACAATTGAGATCAACGTGAATCAACTTATCTGTGTTGTTAGATCCTCTTTTCTTTTTCATTTTATTGTTTTTTATCCATTCTCTCATTTAACTGGACATATATTATAAATTATATGTTGCAACATTTATGTGTCCCAGCAGTGAACCTCCTAAAACATTTATATCAAGCTAAACAGAGTAACTATTGCAGATTGCATCAATTTTGACTAAACTACATGGCAAAATATTTGATAAGGAAATCGCATGTGTTCATACGCAGCAGTGGCAACAAGCAAAACCAAGAAGCAGATAATGTGAACCACAAACATCAGAAAGGAAAATCTCACCTCCAGCAGAATCATGGTACCTGCTTTGTCCTTGACCTCTTTCCACAGGGAGGACCAGCACTTGTCTTGCAAGCAAGATGCACAGGCACTGAGGAAATTGGGCACCCAGTACAAAAAACATCAAAAATCACCTTCATGTGCAAGCAGCCTTAATTGTGCTTGCAGACTGCAGGATCAAGGTGCCCGTGCTCATCATCCCTTTAAAGCCCTTTTCTGAATAACATTTGTGTGGTGCTGGAGCAGGAGGGAGGTGGCACCTGGCACAGCTGGGCCAGGTGCTGTGAGACACTTGGCTCTAGTTCATGAGATGTGACACATCAGTAAAGCTGTGGGCATGACTTCAGTGTGCTGCCAGTTAGACGCATTGGCCAATTGACTCTCCTAGTCTCAGTTTGAAATGCCATCTAGGTAGCCTGATAGTTTGCTCTGTGATGTGTTTGTCAATTACTCTCCATCAACTAATTCCATCCTAAAAATGACCTTTGGATAGAGAGATTCCAATAAGCTTGTTTAAGAAGTTTGTTTTACCGGAGTGGTATTGATCTGCCTCATCCTCCTTAGGTGACGTCCTTGAAACATACTTTTCTTTCAAAGGAAGGAACCAAGCGGTGTTATTTTAAATTTTGCCCAAGCTCATCGTGCTTTTTATGAGCAGGTGGGTCATCTCCACTGTAATGACTTTCTTCCAGTAACATTGCTTTTGTTATGTCCAGATGAATTTTTATAATGGAATTGATTTTCACATAGCTTTTAGTAATGCTCTTTTATGAAATTTCTACCTGCATTGAAGTCAAATTATGTAAATCTATTACAGTATTCCTATAAATTACTTATTAACTGAAGAAAATTTACAATGGAAAAATATTTTACTATTGGAACTTTTCTCAGCAGGAAGTTTTCAATAGTATTTTTCTTGCCCCACAAAATAGCAGCACTGAACACTGATTCTTGAGGCTTTTTTCTGTTTGTGCTAATGCTGAAAATGTATTTAAGGTCATGGAAGCCATTATCACTGGCTATTTTAAAACATATCAAATAAAAAGTGAACCAGATTTTCTAATTTCAGATATATTTTTCTCTTCATTTGGCTATCCCAGTGTTGATTTTGCATCTTCTGTTAGTACTAAAGAAGAAATACAGACTTCTGCTGCCACTCTTGATAAAAATAGCTGCATCTGAGATATGAAAAAAAATTTTTGCTTCATTTCACTGATGTGTATTACAGCTGCTTGCTTTGTAACTTGCACTTGATTCAGTACAGTAACTTCAATGTGATTATTAATTAGATAGTAAGACTAAAAAAAGTGTCCTTGAAATAGAGCTTATAGTAAACAACATATTTTTCCATTCCTTATCTACATAATAACAATGCCTTGAAAAAACACCAGTGGTTTTCTAGGCTTGTTACAGCACTTCAGCTTTCATCTATTTTGCAAATCAAGACAAAGTGGGTTTTAATGTAGGTTCAGCAGTGTACTCTTTGTGAGCTACCGCTGGGGAAAAACCTTAGCCAGCTCCATCCAGTGCGGAGCTACCCTTGCTCTCCACATTTGGGGTGCTTTAGGGTTTTACTGGAGCACATGCTGACTGCAGTGCAATATTCTATGAGTGGAGTATATTCACCAGTAAAGAGAAGATGCCCCATCCAAGGCAAGTCTGAATCAAATGTACAGGGATTACACTGCTAACCTGCTTAAGTGTATAACCTACGTGGTGAATATGCCATCAGCCAGACCTGTGGAGCTTTTTGAAGGTCCTGGTGATGTTGCTGCATTGTTGTCCTTTTACCCTTTGGTTCCTGATATTTGATTGCAACTTTCAGATTGCAGTTCAGTTGCAGCTGGAGAATCCAACAAACTGGATTTTGTCTGTTGTTTCTGTTCTTCAGGCCATGATCTAGCAATTGCCCCACTCCCCAGGCCACTGGTATATGAAGTAGTTTCTCCACATTTTTTAACTTCTTTCCCACTTCTGAATGACTGTACCAGGGGAAATAGCAATTGTTGTCACTTACCTCCCTTTAGTAGTTAAAAATTCTATTCAGTTTTTTTTTTTTTTTTTTTTTTTTTTTAATGGGTAGTACTTTTTTAGAGGAAATGAAAATGTCTCTCTTACATTTCTTTTCTTAAATTCCTGATAATAAGTGTCTTAATTAGTTTCTTAACATAATCTTAATTCTAGTTTTACATAGCATTTAGCTAGAAAACTTACTGTGTCATCTTCCAGGAATAGTTCAGATTTAGGCAATTCAAACATATTAATAGCTTTTATTGTGTCATGGAAAAAGGAGAAGAAAGCAACAAATATGAATGTGCCTGAGTCACTCCAACTGTATTTTCTATCCTATGGTATATCCTTTTAATTGAAAAGGAAAAAAAAATCTTTTTCTTTCAAGCTTCCTGTCTAGACTTCTAGTCAGAAAAAATCTGCAGGAACCGCTTCTTCTGCCGCTGTCTCCAGCACAGGAGCCCTCTTGCTGGGGAAAAGAGGGGCCTGTCTCTGAAGATGCCGCTATAGCATTTACCTGGCTGAAGAAGAACAGTAGGAGGCTGCAGTTGGTCCTAATGAAGACGCTGAAATGGTATGTGGGTTTCTCCTAGCCCCTGTGTAAGGATCCCCAAAGGGCCTTTTGTTATGCTGGTGGGTGGTTTTGTTTTTGGTAGCCAGCTCTTGCAGCGCCGCTCAGCCCCACTTCGCAGCAGCTCGTGCCCCACACGGGCTGGGCTGGCGCCTGCTCCGGCAGATGGCCGTGCCTGGCGTAAGGGAATACACACCTGGCAAGAGACGTGCTCTGCCGCTAGCCAGGGAGAGCTGCGTGAACTTCATGGCGTGGTGAGCAGGATGTATGCTAGAAGGGCTGTTATCTTGCAAGCGAAGGAAGACCCGGGAAAGCCAAAGGGCTCGGAGAAGGGGTTGCAGCTCCTGCCAGTGCTTCCAGATTGTTTAGCTCTCCCATATCTGATAATCGCTGTTTAAACAGTGAGGGTCAGGACAGAGTACTGGCAAAACCCGTAAATAACATGGCTCCTCACCTTTGAAAGAACTCGTCCATTCATTTTACATTTTAATTTCCTTTGTATGTATACTTCAGGAAATAGCATAACTTACTACCGTCATTCTCTGCTGCGTGGAGATCGTTCCCGGGACCACCATCTAACCCTGGGAGTCCTTGCTTGTTTGAGCTCCGCTACTGATCAGTAGCCTCAGCTCCTGACCGAGGCTGTGGCATTTGGCATTTTCAGGGAGGTGCAGATGCTCCCCCAGCTCTCTCCTGGGCTGTCTGAGGTACGCTTGAGAGCAACTTTGGATTTGCAGGCAACATTAGTGCACAGGGAGGCTGAGGCTTTCATTTCTGATTTTGCAGAATTCAGCTAATTTGAGTGGGTGTTGCTGGGTTATTCTGACACGGTAGCAGAGCAAGAAAGCACAAGAAAGTTGATTTTATTTTTCCTGTGCCCAAGCGCTGGGAACAAAATATCCAAAGTTTTCAGTAGTCGGAATAGGGCAGGCTTTTATACGTTTCAGATGTGTTACTCAGACATCATGTCAGGCGACAAAGTGCAACGTGGTTTCACCCAGATGTAAGACTATTGGGACTGGAAGGGGGCAGGCAGGGCTCCTGCTTCTCAGCCCAGCAGGTTTCTTGCATCCCCAAACAGATTTTAGGGTGCACTAGTCTGTGTTGTAATAGTTTGGTATTTCATTAATTCTATGCAGAGACAGCGAGAAGGAACACCATGCTTGTATGATACTCAGGCATGATGTGGCAGGAGGCGTGGTGTTTATGGAGGTCATACCCATGCTGGAGCCCTGGGAAGAAGCCATAACAAATCAGACAATGGGCAGATGTTTAAAGAAGTTAATTTGTAAACTGAGATCTGAGACACCTCAGGGAGGCCGAACAGGTAGGAAATAATTAGGTGTTCCTGAGCCCCTTGGGATAACCACAAAACAGAAGACAGGAGAAAAAGAGAGCTTAGGAAGAAAAAAAAAAAAAAAAAAAAAAAAAAAAAAAAAAAAAAAAGGTTATTGAACTGCTATGAGGAAATGAAAAAGCCCAACGGGGAGAAAGTGAGCTCGTGTCCAAATGTGTGTATGCAATGATTTTTCCTTCACGTGTTTTGCTCCAGATCATTTATTTGTGCACCATGTTCTTGTCCTTAATAGCCTATCATACTTTTGGAAGGGGATGAAGGGGGAATTGGTCAGTAACAGCTGACAGTTGTTTTTAAACTCTTGTTGAGCTCACATGTGACAGGGCACACTGGAAATTAGAGGTTGTTGAGAAGGGGAGGATTATAACTGTGTCCTGGTGTAGTGCATTAATGCTGAGCCAGATGACTATGAAGTTTGCAGATTTGGTGGTTATGGTATTAAAGTATTCCAGGCTTGAATTTCCTATCAAGACCAACTGTAGAAGAAAATTCTTCCAGATGTCCTGTAAAATGCAAATTTGTTACTTTTCATAATAATGCTGTTGTAGTGTGATCACAGAAAATCATGGCAAAGCTAGAGATTCTGGAAAAAATGGATTTCAAACAGACTTCTAATTGAGAGAAACTCTTGTAGCTCTTGTGTGTGGTTCCCATTGTAGCAGTATCTTGCATAAGTCTTGCACAAACTTGTTTCATTTTGTTCTAAAGCATTTATTTTCCCCCAAGTTCCTTTTGGCTATTTTCACATCAGGCTTTGCTTCTGACCGGAGGCTGCTGCAGCCCAAGTCCTGTTGCAATAGCGTTTGCCATGGAGACATATTTCTAGGAATCTGGAGGCCTCCTGACTCCAGAAGGCTGCAGAACACAGAAAAGGCAAAATTTTTAGTCCTCCTTCATACAGTTATTCATCGGGAACGTCTGTATTGGGCTCATCATCCTGTGTCATGCTGTTTCCTTTCTTTACACTTCTGAAGCAGTGGGTTTCTCTGCTGGAGTGCCTGGGAGCTGGCCGAATCAGGAGGCAGTGTTACAGGTGGGATAGAGGCAAAGGGAGAAGAAGCCTTCCTTGGGTGAGGCCAGGAAACCCGTGCAGTTCATTTTTTGAAAATACGTGTCCCAAAGAGAAGGGTAACAGAAAGAAAGCTGAGAGGTGTTTATAGGAAAAGGGAGAGTCTCGCTTTTTTGAAAGCTGAAGGATACTGAGGTTGCAAGCTGGCACATGATCCCAGGGAGGACTCAAGATGCTGTTTTTCCTACTTGTGAGGTCTTGAATGCTCATTATGAAGAGGAAATAAAAAATTCTTCAGTAAAAAAAATAAAAAATAAATAAATCAGATAGTGATTCTGGGGCTTCCTGGGAAGTTGATGTAATTATTTTGGTGGATCCTAATTTGGAAGCACTGGAAGTGCTGCAGAGAAGACATAAGAACTCACACAGCTGCCTGAAGCCTGAACTGTATGTATTATTTCAGACTAAAGTGGAGTGAAGTCTAGCAATTTCCAGAGTTGTCTTCACTTCCTGAGTGAGACAGGGGCTTGGAACAGTGCCCTGATTTAGCTCGGGGTGGGAAACATTGTCTGCCTACATGGTGGACACGGTGGTTTTCTCCTGCCCTCTAGCAGTGATCCCTGCCCGAGCAGTGGGAGACATGTTCCCCGGGCACTCATGGTGCAGATGGAAATATGGACAGAGCACTTATAGCTGCACCATGCTGTGTTTTTTTTGTTTTATTTTTACTTTGTATTTTTACTTTTTATTTTATTTTCATTTTTATTTTTTTAATCAGGAATGTGATGGGCACCAGCAGAGGTCTGAATGAGGGAAGCCAGGGTGGCCCCAGCTTGCTGCACCAGAGCGTGGTGCGTGGCTGCCCCAGGGAAACTGGTGCCCCGTGCTGCTGGGATGTGTGTGTGTGCTGCCAGGAAGTGTGTGCTGCAGGGATGCGTATACTGCAGGATCGCATACGCTGCTGTCAGCATGTCCCAGCAGGGCTGGACCCGGCCACTGTTGGGGCAGGTCCCAGAGGGGCATCCTGCACAGTCAGGGATGAGTATTATGGAGCCACTGACGTGTGGTCTTGCTGCCTGTCTCTGGTGCTTCCTTCTTCCCATCCCTTGTATGTAAAAACCAGCCACAGATGTTGAGTGGTGCCCCAGTAGGCTTCTTCTCCGACTTTGTGCTTTTTGGATGCGTAATTACATTTTTCAAATGGTGGCGGGATGTTTGCTGTTTCCTCCCTTGTACAGCCCAGCTTTTCCCTCCACCTTCGCTGAAGGTGTGGCTTTCAGGCCAGGCAGCAGAGTTCGTAATTTCCCATCTCCTGTGGCTTTTCTTTAACTTCAGGCATTTTATCTTGTAGGACATTGAGGTCAGCATTACTATTATTAGAACATTTTCCAAGCTCTCGTTTAACTGACTGTCAAAATTTGACAAATAAAGGATATATAGTGAGTCAATGTGGCCATCTCAAGAGCCTTGGTAATTGGGCAGCAGCTCAGTATAATCAGACAGGAATTCAAGAAAATGCTACCCGTCTTCATAGATATATTTCCAGATAATGTTTCAAAAAGAGTGTTTTTCCCTAGTGTATTTTTATTTTATTTTATTTATTTTTTGTTCTAGTTTCAGGTCCAGGAGTTTTCTGAGTTGAAATCCGCTCAAAATCCATAAAAATACTTGCAAACACATGTAATGAACTTGTCTCTGCTTTCAGTCTTCCATTTTGTTTATATTTCGTAATTATTTGTGGTCCAGCTGTTATTGTCCTGTATAAATAAGAAACCAGTGAAATATGATGGAGTTTCTCATCAGATACCCTCCAGAATGTGTTTGGTTATTCTTGCCTGTGCCATCTGGTTTTAAGAAGAAGGGCTTGGATTAATCAACTGTAACAACTGGTTTAGCAATATTATATTTTCTAAATAGATTGGTATGATAAGTATGATTATATTTGGCATTGAAAGCTGGTAGATCTTATTCCTGTGTACACAGTGACTTTATTTTCAAGGGGGAGCAATATTTTTTTCTCTGAAGAATGTCATTATCACTGAAGAAATGGACAGAAGAGGTAAACTGTGTTTCAGCAAGCCTTCTAAAAATCACACACTCCCTATCAAGGGGATTCCTTGCAATTCCTGAAAGAGTTTCTAAAGCAGACATAATTTAAGTCCCATATCATAAAATTAGTCTACAAATTATCACGTAATCATTTCCATATCTTTAAAGATTTTAGTTGGACATTACTCTTTTCCAGTATTTCATATTTTATTATTGCTTCCCCTTAGCTTTCAAAGATGATGTTAATTTATTTACACTCTTCCTACACTCCACTTGAAGCATATCAGACCCATATGTGAGCTAGTAATTCTAGATATGGGCCTTGTAGAAGATCTGAATGCTTGTTTTTCTTTGTCATTCTCACACGAACCCACATTGGGAATTTTGCATGATATTAAATAAAACAACCAGTTCACTAAGAAGTAGCTCATT
Source organism: Oxyura jamaicensis (assembly GCF_011077185.1). Classification (NCBI taxonomy): domain Eukaryota; kingdom Metazoa; phylum Chordata; class Aves; order Anseriformes; family Anatidae; genus Oxyura; species Oxyura jamaicensis. The sequence continues at coordinate 127,653,989 of NC_048893.1, forward strand.
TATGATAGAGAATTTTGTTGAATGAAATAACAACGATGTACACCTTCAGTGAATAATTCCAGCTGGAAAAACAATGAGACACATTGAAAAGTTAAAGCATTTAACACCTTAGAAATGAAATGTTTCCTTTTTTTTGTGCTGCAAAATAACACTCAATGCTGAATATAAACATGCCTTCATTAAAAAAAAGTAGCATCTAACCTCCTAGAAGACAGAATAGGATGTATGAATTGATGAATTATTTGTTTTAATTTACAATAATACTGATGCAGGCCATTCATTTCAGGGAGAAAACACAGTTTCCGTACAAAAAAAACCCTGCATCCTCTACACTTTCTTGGTTTTCACATTGATTTAGAAAAATCATTTTATGGCATGGTACAACAGTATATGTTGTTTCTCAGTGCCACAGGGTAATGGAATCATATTATTCTTATCACCTAAAGTATATCATGCATATGTAAGTACAAGCTGGTTTCATGTGCTGAATACTTAGGCTTTTCTATCGTTCTGTGCAACAGTCTCTCCTGTGAGTTAGGACACAACCCCCCAGAGGCTTGTTTGCATCCAAAGAGACATAAAGAGACACTTTGACTTGTGCACACATCTGTAAGACCAGATAGTGATGGAATACACATTTTTTATAGATCCACTATACATTCTAGGTATTTACACTGCTGTTCCTGATTGTGATTTCCAGGGACTGTAGAGGCTTGTGAGGTTGTTTTGATTTGATAAACACAGTTGAAAGTTTGAATATAATGTTACATCAGATACTGAGATTATTATGGTAACAAATGTGTTTAAATTTGGAGAAATACATGCATGTTAAGAGAGATTACAATTTGACAGAATTTTATAGTATAATACTCTTATTATTATGGTTAGTTCTGGTGCCATTTCAGATGTGAATTGTACCACAAATATATTAAGTCAGCTGGGACTGTTTTGGGGTTTGAGGTCCTGTTTGAATCTAGTCAGGGTGTGGTAGTTTTACTGTACACGTAAGATGGAAAGCATATGCGTTCAGACTGCAGTGATCTGCAAAAAATGACTCCTTGCAATCAGAACAGCTTCACATATGCACTGTTTTGCAGGATAACCTCCATGTACTGAGATATGGAAGTGCTGGGAAAAATGTGTTTACACAGAACAGAAATAGAAAAGGCATGTATTCATAGCTTCTGCTGGAAAAATAAAACAAACCATTTTTATACTGGTGAAAAGACTAACTCATATGGTTCGCATTTTGGAGGGAAAAGAACCAGATAACAAGCAGTAATTCCTGTTTTAAATCTCATTGTATTCAAAGTGCACACAGGTTAATTTTCAGTGAACTTTAACACACAGTGTGAGCATGCTATTTTTTTTAAGGAAAACGTGACCCTCATCTTACAATAGCAAATTGGCATACTATATATATATATATGCCCTCCTCCCAGATGCATAGATAGATGTACATACTTAACCTCACAAAGCATTGGAAATCCCATTGAATGTAATGCTGATGACTGCTGAGGTAGCCCAGAAATACAATTTTTCTGGTATTTCATTATTTGAGAAAAAGTATTTGATTATTCAAAATCTGTTTGCAGAGTCCTACTACAAGTGAAAATGGTAATGCAAGAGTGTAAGCAAGTGGTTCTCACTTACCGTTTCCATATCTTAGAGTGCTTTATTTTGCAATCTTAACTTTCCCTAAGTCTTTTTAAAGGGAAATAAAACCATGTTTTAGAGCAAATTATTTAATCCACATGGAAAGATTTAACTTAAATCCAAGTGATAAAATTCAGAGCCTCTGCACCATATTCATTTTAATGCTTTGGTATTTCTGACAAACTGTGAAGAAATGAAACTTCTGCCTTTTCATGTTGCACATTATTAAAAACTTTTCTGTATTACAATTGCTCAGTCAGTATTTTGAAAACAGCAAATCACACTCAGTACAAAGAGGCAGATTTTCACCTTTATCCTTTTCTCTTTCTTGCTAGGGCTTTTCAAAGACAGAGCAGCCAAAATCAGCTTGTAAGGGGGACACATTTATCTTCAGATCTTTTCTGAAGCATGACCAACTGTTCCCCCTCTACAGACTCAAAGACAGCAATGCTGGGGCAAAGTGAAGGAGCCATTTCTTGGCCTGAGGTTTCCTTTTGCTCACGACGACTCGCCTCTGGGTGATGGGGTGTTTCAGTGATGTTTCTGTCTCAGCACCAGCATGGTGGGTGTCCTCGTGTCCCTGCCAGCCTGTGCCCAGGCCACCACAACTCTTGGATGCAAGAAGTGGCGATTGATGGTGCTCGGCTGGTTGCTCTTCTCTGGGCGTTGTTACACCGAGCAGTTGGTGAGATCCCTTTTTCTGTGCATACAAGGGAAACCAGCTAAAACATAAAAATGCCAGTTGTGTTTCTCCATAGGAGCCTGCATGCTGGCAAAAAAAAAAGGAACTTTTCATAGTCATTCTTTGCCTTCTTTTCCCTAGGCTCCTGCATGTATGAATTTTCCTGTTAATTTCCTACTTTGTCACTGATTATACTCTATTTTTTGTTCCTACTTGTCTTTTTAATGTCAGTTCTTGCCCTTAAGCATGACTGACAGATGATTATTCATTTTCAAAGAGAAGTTCTCTTTGCTGTCCAGAAAGGAAGTCTGTTGGACATGCAGTGCGGGAGGCTTCATGGGTGAATAGTTGTGACAATCCTCACATATCTGGCAATCTTTAGAGCAAATTGAATGTTTCTTGGAGATGATGCTATTTTTGTTTAGTGTCAGGGATCTGCCAGTTAACACCATGCTCTATTTAGTAACACAGACTGTTGTCTTTCCCTCTCTCTACAAAAGCAACTTCCCTTCTGTCTCTTTCCACCATCACTGTCTCTATGATGGAAACGAACTTCAGTGAGGCTGTGAACACTAAGTAGATGAATATGTAGACCACCCAGAGAGAAAACACAGAGCAAGCAGCCTGTTTCTTCTGTCATGATGGTGTCTGGAGGTGGAGGAGAAAGGCTGGCAGCACCAACAGCTCCACGTACCACCACTGCTCCTCTTGCCAGGGAAGCAGCCCTTTCCGCCTCTGCAGGTGCTCATTCAGCCACTAATGACACCTCGGTGTGTTTATGGGGCTGGAGCAGGCTGGAACAGGAATTAATGTATGGGTACAGGCACAGGAGTTGTTAATGAGGCTGCAGGCTTGCTGTCTGAGTGTAAAACACGACTCATGGGTCTCCGCTGGGCCTTCAGCCCATGCGTAGCACCAGGAGGCCCTTAAACTCGCCCAAGGCTTCCCCTCCCTGTGCGATGGCATTTTGTGTGTTGTGACCTGCTCTAGAGAAAAAGTGAAAACATCTCGACTCCAGCACCTTCTGTGGTAAAAATTTTACACCTCTGAAGACATTCTTCACAACAGTCAAAACATGAAGTCATTCTTCAAGTCATTTAGCCACCATTTCCTGGGTAGAGAAGTGTGCCTACCTGGTCTCGCACACTGACTCACATTATCAGCTGCGTGGCCGCAGTGAAGTCAGTGGCATTGCAGGAGATGACGCTTTTCTGCTACAAATTTGTGGGATTCGGGCTGTCTCTGGACCACTGAGCTGCGTGTAGGACAGCTTTCTCACCCAGAGGCATGTGCGCCACACGTCCTCATGGTTGGCAAGGCAGGCCCATGTGGCAAAAAGTGATGCAGTGTTACCAGCCCAGATCAGTATTGTTCTTCTGTAAGAACCGATTGCCTTGAAATTAGGGACTGTAGCTGAGTACAGACGCCTGCACTTTGTTACGCTGTGTCTCCAGATGTGCTGTGTTGTAATGACACTCTAAATGGCAATATTTTACATTGGAATAAGGTTGCAGAAAGATGTTTTTTAAAGGGTGTTTCAAGTTCTGAAGGCAGTGCTCCCATAGGACAAATTTTAAATAATTCTTACAGTAGCATATATCAAGTTTTAAATAGAAATCAGTGGGGCTCCTTACGCTGTCACGAGATCTGGAGCCTGCTTTTTGGTCTCCCATGTGCACAGCTGGCCCGCCAGCCTCAGAGCTGCCAAGGGAGTGAGAGCTGCTGGGGAAACAGGCTGGGTTCTTCTGGGTGTGGGTCTGTCTGTCTGTGTCTGTGTGTCTGTGTGTGGCTTAAGCACCCCAACGATTATTTACATCTTGCAGCTCTTCTTGGACAGAGTTTTACAGAGTTTTACAGTTTTTTGTTTGTTTGTTTGTTTCTCTTTTCTTTTCTTTTCTTTTCTTTTCTTTTCTTTTCTTTTCTTTTCTTTTCTTTTCTTTTTTCTTTTTTTAATTAATTTATTTTTTATTTAGTTTGTTGTTTTTATATCTATATATGGGTTAGCAAAATGCAGTTGAAAGCACAGCGAAGAATAAACAATGCCATTGCTTTATTGTGCTGTTCCTCTTTTTGCCCTGTTTCTCTGTCACAGTTCAAAGACTGCAACACTCCAGGTATCCTGCACCGTAGTTTCTTCCCTGCTAAGCAAAAGAGTTAAGTTTAGGGCTAGGTTATGTCTGTGGGCTGTGCAAAGTGCCTGCAATGCCCTTGTGAAATTGGCCAACAGAGTTAATGTTGCCTGCATACCACAGTGACAGACTGTTATTCTGACAGACGCGCCAGAATAACCTGGCCAGACACGCTTGTGTGCCAGGGGCACCTGCCCTTGCAGTTACACTTTATGAAGATGGGCAATTTGTTTTATGGTGCATTTATTCAGTTGCTTTTTCATCATCAATGACTGCTTTAATTTTCTCTTTGAAGTTTTATAAAGCCCTGTGAAGGAGGCAAGTTAGGGAAATATGGCTTGATCCAGGGGAAAGATGTTGAACAGATGATTGACATTATTGAACCGTGCACTGCCCATGTCTACCGCTTCCTGCTTTCTTGTGCTCGAGCAGTGACAAATTTGGACAGACACCAACCAGTCCTCTGTGGTATTTCAGTGTTGCTGTGATCCTGCTGCATACATACCCTGGGTTGTTTTTCAAAACTGTTTCAAGCCCACATTTCTGTAGGTGTGTCCCAGCACTCTGTTCACTTTTCTGGTGTTGTGCATACTGAACGGTGACCTTCACACTAAGTTATGCATCATTTTCATTGCACTATGTACACCAAAGCAACAAAGTGAAGCCATTTACTTTCACATTCAGGGTTTCCCGAAATGTGCTGTTTATGAGAAAAATAAACAGCTCCACAACTGAGAAAAAAAAAAAAAAAAAAAATCATCCACATTGAACAACACAGTGCTATTTGGTATTTAAATACAACTTTTGACTACTGTCATAACATAACTGTAAACTGCTGAGGAAATAGTACATCAATCAGAAAGTATTCAGGCAGTACATCAGTCAGTCTAACAGTCTGTATTTATAGTTTCTAGGTTTGGCTAATAAAGACTTCTTATTGTTTTAGCATTTACACTGAAATTATTGCTTTGTCACATTAATGTATTCCATACTGCTTTCATGGTGTATATTAGTCATCTTTAAATCTGTATGTAGCTTATTTTTGCTTAGTTTTGCTCTCTGTGTGCAAGCTTGCTCTTTTTCAACCCGAACAAAACCAGGGGCTCCACATGCCTTGGCGGATTCTGTGAGAATTCTCTCCTTATCGCTCTGCAGTAGAAAGCTTTGGGGCTTCAATTTATTCATAAATATCTCAAAGGTCTTTGCTCTCCTCATTATCCTTTTTGTTTTACCCAGATAAAATGTCGATGGTTAAACATTCTGTTTCTGCGAGAACAGGGCTCATTTGTAAACCCCCTGGAGAGAGGCTAGCTTCCCATCGGCGCGGAAATGGCCTCCGGCTCCTGCCAGCCCTCAGGGCCATGGGGCACCACCTTGGCCAGGAGTGTGGCTACATGTAAAAGACACAAAGAGGGGTGATCAGAGTAAAGATGGAAAAGATGTTTAGGTTGTTGGATTGTCTTCCCTCCTCAGCATCATCCTCCGTCCCAGCTGCTGGCGGGGCATGTGGGCAGCATGTCTTGCAGGTCCTGACCACATCGTTTGTTGGGCATGAGTATGGTGAGGGGCAGACCAGTGGGTCAAATGGATGTGGGCTGGCCTCACTTTGTGGTTTTCCCTCCCTAGACAGTTCCCTGTAGGCTTCTGCTGGGATTTCACGGAGTTTGTGGAGCACCTCTCTTCTTCTGTGGCACCTCTCTTCTTCTGTCAGATTTGGCTGATGATATTCGAGGAGTGCAAATGCTGCTGCGGACTGTCAGGCAGGCAGGAAGAAGTGCACTATCCTCATTTCCTTAGAAAGTGGGCCTGAAAATGGAAAAAAATGTATTGAGCCCCCTTTTCCCAGTCATTTGCCTGAAACTTTCCTTACTTGAGCAGTAAATACCTCAGGGCCAAGAGCTCTCCATGTGTGAAAAGCTGAGAAGCATCTAGGGTTGCTGTCACCTCAACGGTGCTAGCAAGAATGGCAACAGATATGCGAATAGTAGGCCAGGTTGGTTTTCGGTAGGATGGTTTTAAAGACAAACTGATAGCTAGTAGTGTGGGGTTTTAGAAGCTTTTGTGATGTTGATGGATTAAAACATTTAAAATAGCCATTCCAGCTGGAGCTTTTTTTCCTTTTTTTTTTTTTTTTTTTTTTTTAAAAAAAAAAAAAAAAGCCATCAGGAAGGACCTAGCAGCAAACACTGGTAATCCATGCCAGTACTGCACATGCTTCATGGCAAGTTTTACTATAGAACAGCACTCATGCTTTCCTTTTTAAAACCTTAAATATAATAGCGTGCCAGTGTGCTTGAAAGTGTACCATTTTGATGAAAATCTATATAGAAAGATTTTTTTTTTTCCCAATTGCTTTTCAATTCTTGGCACAGCCTGTGAAGGAAGTGAAACCAATCATGTTTGTGTGATTTGGGGAGGGAGCAGAGGTGGAAGAGAAAGCCTGGGTCATGAGTAGTATGTTTTGCCATGTTAATCGTTCAGGATTTTGTTGCTTGAAAATGAAGCATTCCTGATGTTATTCTAAACAGTTTTTTAAACATAGCCCGTGGTAGGCACAAATGGATGTATTTATGCACATCTATCAAACATATGTATTATGTGACCTCGCTTCAGCAGAATACTTTGTTGCTTCTTTGTGCTGAAGGAAAGATTTTTTGGAACTGCAACCTAAAAATTGTCAAGTGCTAAAGATCTGAATGTAATTCTGTGGTTTTGTTCACGGAACTTATTTTTAGATTGGCCTGTCTTTGCCTCACTGGAGAAATAAATCAAAAATCATTTATGAACAGCAGATAATGAACTGCAAAACTTCAGGCTGCATGCCCTTATCACAGGCTGGTGGACTTCTCCTGGAAGCGTTATGAACTGATTTCCACTGATGAGAGGAGAAGTTGGCTTAAATTGCAAATGCATCAGTCTTGCAATGTGTTGGACTCAACTTCACTCACAGACTTTTTTTTTTTCTTTCCCTTCCTTTTCAAGTATTTCTTCATTATTATGTTTTTGTTTTTGGGGGTAGGTAAAGGGGCTTATGTACCTCTCCATTCCTATCGAGTTGGACCTGGAGCTGTGTAAAGCATATGTCAGTGGTACTGGCAGCATCAGCCTTGTGCAAGTTGTGGGGTTGTGCTGAGGTCCAGAGAGACAATGTGGAGATGGGACCTCCTCTGCTGGAAGAAGGCCTTTCCACATGGGGGGGCTACACTGTCTCCTCTCATCCACCTTCATTGCCACCTGTCGTAAAGTTACAAGGACTCTTTGCTTAATTTCCTGTTACTGTTTTGTGTTTTAATTTTGTTTTGTTTCTTTTTCCCCATATTCCTAAAGACATGTTTTGGAGTACTTAGGTTCGTCAGCAGTGCACTTACTGAGGGAGGTGCCCCAAACACACCCTGTCTAGTGTCCCTGGCCAGGTGTCCCTGCCAGCAGCACAAGGCATGAGGGCTCTGCGTGTCCTCGGGTGCACAGAAGGTTATTCCCTGTTTCTGGCAGCTGGGAGCTTATCAGAAACTGGATACAACAGTTACCTCAGTTTGTCAGTGTCTCTTCCTGGATCCTGTTTTCAAACTGGGAGGAGTCATTAAAACGTCAGTTTAACCTCCAAATTAAGTTATACAATGAAACAAACAAACAAACAAACCACCATTTCCCCCCATCTCCCCATCTTCCTCCCCCTCCACTGATTATCCTCATTAAGGGATGTCACTTTACTGTGACTTGATGGTAAATCAAGTAACATCCAGGACAATCACAGAATGGATCCAGTTACTAATCAGATGTTTGCCATTGCTAGGCTAGCTTTTGCATGCTTTGTAAATTTTACCAAATATATTCAGCAACTCCAATTGTTTCTGCTAAGTACCATTGGCAGTGCTTGTATGTGTAGCCACACTTTTAAAAAATGTTTTAGCATTCTAGCTCACACTGGCAGCAATACAATTTAGTAGTATTGAATGTGAGACTGTGATGTTTGTCAGAATTTCAAGAAATTTGTCAAAAATTCCTTTGGGGTCAAGTCCCCCCAAATTTGTCAATGAATCCTAGATGATAATTAACAAATACATTTATTTCAGGCTTTTTGAAAAGCTTTATTTATTTATTTATTTATTTATTTTTATAATTAGTTTATTTTTTTATGTCTGAAGTATTTTTGCACCTTTGCAAAGAACATTTTGAAACTAAAGCATGGTGAAACAGAGAAGCTCACCATTTCATTGGGAAAAATCTGTGGCCACAAGTATTTGATTGGTACAAAAACAGACAGGCAAAGCATTTTGATGCCCCAACTACATTTGCGTGCACACCACGTGCACCAGAAGGTCTTGATGGAGTATTTGGACCTTGTTGTCCCTTAGCCTGGCCACACCAGTGGAGAGGTCCAGTCCTGGGGGCTCCCAGGTGTGCAGCTGCTGCCTCAGGGGTGCTGGGGGGGGGGAGGGAGGCCCCCGGCAATGGCGGGGGGGAGGAGGGGGAGACGCACAAGGATGCCCCTAGGATGGGATGCAGGTGACACTGCTGCTACGTGTGACTTGGACGAGTGGTGTGGGTCCTCCCAGACAAGCCCAGTTGAGAATTAAGGATAGCCTTGGCATCCTCAAGGACAGGTTGGTAAGTGCTGCCTGGTGTTGCTCTGCACATCATCAAGGGAACGTGAATTAACTGACTGCAGCACCAGGTGAATCTGTTGGATGCCAAGGAGATTTCCTGGGGAGAAACATCCAGATCCAGGGAGTTGTGGCAAATGTTGTGGACATGACACGGCCTGGGCAAGGATTAAAATCCAGCAAAGCCAGCAAGAGCAAGGCTGCTCGCTGATGCACTCTGGAAATGGCAGCATGGGCAACTGCTCAGTTTCCTGTACAGCTGTCCATTTCACTTATTGGATTTTTTTATATATTTTTTTAATTCCTCAGATTGCTTCCTTTGCTGTCTTAATCACCCTGAAAAAGGTCATTTTGAATGTTGTTTTAAAAAGAATTTAATCTGACACAGGCCAGGACTGAGTAAATAGAATTTCTTTTTGAAAATGGCTGTTAAAGCTGTTTCCTGTTGGCTTCATTTTATCCCCTATTACTTACCATTAGAAAACACAGCACACGATGCATTTCCTAGAGAATTCAACTAACGTGTTTGCTTTTTTTATTCGTTATTATATGCAAATCTCTTTATTGTTTTACTCTGCATGCTTGCTTTCTTTGAAAGTTACCACTGCACTGCATTACTCTGACACCCCTGAGCAGCTCGTACTTAGACGGGCTTGTGCCAGTAGGTGCCATGCAGAGATGGCACTTTGAGGAGACGGCCTGCAGGTCAGCTGGGGGTTGTGTTAAACCTGGGTATCCATAAACCTTAGCTTTGAGTTTAATTGTTAACAGCAGCACTAACGCCCAGTTAATGGGCTCAGCAGCATACCAGCAGGGCTAGCTGCAGTGAATTTTGCCTTCCAGACAGACTGGGAGCAGCAGCAGCAGTACTTGCCCCTCAGAGGAACCCTTTCCATTAGGATGCCAGAACTTCCCTCCCCTTTTATTTATCTATTTATTTATCAGCTTCAAAATCCAAAGATGCTTATAGGTAAACTTTAATTTGTCAGGTATTTCCCTACCAGGTGCTGTTTGCCAAAAGGGTGCAGGCTTAAACCTGCCATGGGGGACTTTTTGTTCTGACTCTGTGCTGTTGCCGTTTGTTCTTAAAATGTCCTTTCCAGTTTGCTAGAGAAAAATGCATATTCAGTTATGGGAAATCAAATTCATTTAATGGTTGACCCTGGCACCAAGAGGGACAATCGGGGTGCATAGGTCATTTGAGTTGACCTAGGCTGTCCCACTTGTTTCCAGTCCCACCAGGACAGGTATAACACCTGTGTCATTCTGTTAGCTCCCTGGTAAGTCTTGGATATTCTAAAATGCATTTAACATATCACTGGAAGGTTATCCTTAGGATCCTGGTTTCGTCACAGAGTGTATGCACATTCCCTGATGAGCTGAGTGCTTCAGTGCCTCTTTTTCCTCTGAGATCACCCAGTTACTAGGGAGGAAGAAGATAGATTTGATAGGCTCATTCTAGAACGTTTAGGTTATTGATTACAAAGTCAGCAGCATACTCACTACACAAGAAAACAGAATTCAGTTCTGGATGTTATTTGGCTGTGAAGATAATCTGCAGTTGTTCTGATGCTCAGTGGGCCTAGAGGACGGCACCACTTTGTCCCAGAGACCTTAGTGAAACTATCACATCTCCGTTCTTTTGGTAAAGATGCCAGCTCCATTCCAGAGATACTTTACTTAACTCTGGATCAGGATGAAAGTAGCTTCTCATCTCATGTCTTTTCCTGCCTGCTCGTGGATTCATGCAGTCATCTGGTCCCTGTTGCTTGGAGCTGGTTCCAGAGCCACAAGACAATATAGGTAACACCACCCATGCTCTCTTGAAGCAGTGTCTGTCCGTAGGAAGTGCTATGAATTCATATTTCCATTCCATTCTTTAGTATATTCTTTCAAGCTGGAGGGTTTCTTGAAAGTCACAGGATCTTCATGATGGTGGCGAAATTTTAGGTATTTTTTATCATGAGGATAATTTGTAGTGCATACTACATATCAGGCATCTGTTTAAAAGAACATTTCAGACCTGGGGCATTTATTAAAGGCTCTCTACATTACCTCACTTGTCCCTGTGAGCTTTCATCAGTTTGGGAAAGCTGGATGTCATAAAGGATCTCAAGAAGCAACTGAAGCAACTTGGTTGTATGTAGATGGCCTCTTCATTTGGACTTTTTTAATGCTGTGTCTGACTCGCTGGCTAGTGAGTGTCAAGGGCAAGGACAACTGCTAGGGCTTCAGTCTACAGTGAAGATGGCAGACTCTTCTTAGTCTTAAGAACACTTAGGAAAAACTGCCACATCTGTGACATTCCCCCAATTCAAGATTGTCAGCTTTAGGTTATACCTTCAATGGTATAAGTAGTATGTAGGTCCGAGGCCATGGTTCGTATGAGAAAAGTTTTGCCTGTATTTAAGTTATTAATACCTATTGATGTCTACTGATACCTATTGATACCTATTGATATCCCACCAAGACACTGCTGGGGAGATTCCTCATCCTCAGAGAGACGTGGGCTGATGTGCAGAAAGCACACTTGCGTGGGCTTCAGGGGGAACAGTGCACCCCGCATTGGGCCCATCAAGTGGGGGACAGTCCTGCGGGGTGGATGAGGAGGTTGGACCTCTACTCATCACTGATGTGGTGGGGCTGAGCCGCAGGTTCTCTGCCTGGCCCCCTGCACCATCCTCCCACTGGACATGGAGGGATTTTAGCCGCAAAGCACTGTTTTTGTCTATTAGGGGGAGTGCTTGCAAGGAAGGTGGATCAAAGGACCTTAGTAGCTCCAGATGAATTGCCACACACCTCATTAATCAGCTAATAAAATGCAATGAATATCCTGCACTTGGAAAGCCAACTGAGAGGCCTCACAGTCCTTTATGCAGTGAATTTCCCACTTCGTCCTCATTTAACCTTAATGTGCGGTAGTTGTGTTTTTTTGTTTTGTTTTGTTATATTATTTATGGAAATGAATCTTACTGTAATCCTTTCTTCTTCAGCAGTTGGTAGTTTGCACAACCAAGTGCAAATCAAGAAACAGAGACCCGTATATTTTTGGAGTTTATTTTACAAACCTGTTTGTAATGGCCAAAGAAGAAAACACAATTAATAAGGAAGCAGGGAGTGGAAGCTGTGTTCTTTTATCTGAATATTTGTTTTGGCAGTGATCTGGAGTTCTCTGAAACACTGGCTTAATTGTCTCTCAAGTTTGCCAACTGTAATTTTCTGTCCTATTATTAGAAATAAGGGCATTTTTTGGTTCACTCGAAGAGATTTATTTTCGTAGCAAATGCATTATGTGGATACTGTTCATGTAAAAATCCAACATGTTTCTGTTAACATCCTGCGTATAAATATATTTTATGGACCCAAGCCCTGAGATTTAACTCCTAAGGAGCATTAATGCATCCTGAACCAGACCATTTGTGAGGGGCTATTTCCTGCCAAGAGATCCCCTCTGTGGACCCATACATAGCCCTGCAAGCATCTAGGGCTTTAAGGGAAGGAGGTGTATTCAGACCCTTGTGAGCTTTCAGAGCATGAAAACTTCCCTCTGGTAGAGGAAGAGCTATGTCTCTTACACGGGTAACCTGTGTATCAAACCATAAGCTCCTGACTGGAAGTATGTGACTGCTTGGTCTTAATTTCTCAGCAGCCCTAGGCTCTTTATAGTTATGTATTAGACTCTCAAGAGCAAGATCTGAAAGCAAGAAAGGGAACCATTTATATCCTTTTCATATAGAACCAATTGAGTTTTTCTTCTTGTTTTCTCTAGAGTAGCTGTCACAGAACTTTTTCCATAATGGAATATTCAGATTACTTCAGATATTAAGAGTATAACCAATTAAGACTAAAACACCAGCTGTTGCCTGAGTTGTGATAAAATTATGAATGCTGGCAAGATGATTGCCTTTGCAGAAAGATTATCTGGGAGTAATATCTCTGCTGATGATTGTCAGCCTGACATGAATAAGAGCAGAAAGTGAAATAAAAAATCTGGAGCATCTGCCAGAGAGGACAACTTTGCCGTGTAGCTTTGACTCTCAGGAAGCTGAAGGATTCATTAGGACAGGCCGTCTTGGCAAAGTATTTTTGCTTGTACATAAATATTCACAAATATTTCATGACAAATACTTCATGAGCAAATGGAGTAACTTCCATGGGTGCTTTATCCAGACATTCCCAAGATTTCTTCAAACAAGAAGGCTTCCCCTGTACCTCAGGACACGTTCTGCTTTTGACTGACATGCTTCAGTGTCTGAGGGTTATTTCTTACAATTGTTCCATGTCATCAGAAAAGAAAACATTCAATTTTACAATGGGGGAGAGAATACAGTCTTTAAAACCACCTTTCAACTTACACTGTTTGTTTTTCTGGCAGTTACCTATGACCATTTTGCTTTAATAATTTCAACATGTTCCCTTTTCTTTTTCCTTCCATCTTTTCCTGTATTGTTACTTGCTTAGAAGCAAGATTTAAACCCTCAGTGTTGTTGTTTTTTCCACGTTGAGGCATTTGCCAGACTGAAGTTAAAGTAGCTGGTATCTTTTGCAAGACTAGCAATCTCCCTAAAAATAGACTATGAATCAAATTAGCATTTAGCAGCTTTTGTCATTATCTGGTTGGTGTAAGTTTCAAACAGCTCTTTGTAATGAGATTTCTGTATTTATAGTCATCTTGCTAACTGAAAATGTTCCTAGGGACTTTGTAATTTTATGCTTTGTAACATTAAACTCTCTTTCTTAATAGCAAAGGACAAATTTTGTTAAGCTGCAGCTAAATTTTGTCGTATATATCAGTAAAACGGTTGTGGAAGAGAAATAAATTACAAGAGCATTATGATATTTAAAAGTAGCATTGACTGCCCAGAAAAGCAATTAAAACTTAATGAAATTATGAGTTTGGGAGTATTGCAATGGATAGGTTGGATGTCAGTTGCATTATCGTATTGCTACTGCTTTGTAGTTTACTGTGTTTTAGTAAAGCAGCTGTCTGTAACACTCTGTGCACATGTTCCTTGCCTATGGCAAATGCAAAGTAATTCAATTTAGTTTAGATTGCAGTGAAAGTACAATAACTCAAGTCATATTACTTTGCATTTATCTAGGTCTAAAAATATGTACGAAGAGGTTACCACAGCTGGCACACAGTGGCTTGTTAACTCTTGTAATAAACCATGAGCCTGAGCCCTTAATTCTGCCTCAGAAGGGAATCCCTAACAAATCATCTAAAACTTTAAATATCTTAAAATCCCTGGTAATTTTATTTCATCTTAGCAGGGAGTAGAATAATACCTTACATTTAACCTGAAAGTAGTTTTTGTGGACTTTAACATTCTTTGTGGAGCCACATAAACCATCAAAAATGCACTTTCAGTTTATACAGTGCATTGAATTCAGGCATTCCAACTTTTCATTAAGAACAGAGCTCAACCTTATTTTTATTTTTTATTTTTTGAAAATAGGTTACCAAAAAAAAATCGTTTCTGTCATCCTGAAACTATTTGGAAATTTGGGATGATTTCCTGAGTAGGTTTGGATGGAAAAAGCTTTAAGGCTAAAGTGGTAATTGTTATACTTTGACCAATTACCTTGTCATTAGGGTGCTCACAGATGATAATGGAGGATGGGCTTAAGGCCAAGAGGACTTGAAGCCCCATCAATCATCTCTTGAGAGAGTAATGTGATCTGCAAAATAAAGGATTTGGGGGGCTATCTCGCTCCTTATCTCTCCTTTTGATTATATCCCATTAAAATAATGAAATGAAAAAGTTAAATATTTGCTGAGCCAGCGGAATAAAGGGTGAGAGTGCCAGCGTGCTGGTGGTTAGGGCACTTGCCTGGGATCCAGACCTGGTTCAGATGGTTATTTGTGGTGTAGAGCAGCTGGCAACTCATGACAGCACAGCACCTTATTCTGCCACAGCTGCTGCTCTGTTCCCTGGGCTTTCTGGAAATAAGTCCGGGGAACAGCCATTTCACTGCAAATGCATTGTTTAGTTTGACTTGCAGTAAAACTATGGGTTGTTTCCCTTTTTAGCTTCAGTAAGAAAAGTTTGAAGTATTTTATTTAAAAAAAAAAAAAACTAGCCTAACTTTCATTTTCCTCCTGATAAATCACTAAGGTAAAAAAAACAAGCAAGCAGTTATTCACGTAGGCATTTTAGATCCATTATGCCACCAAAACAGGTATCCTCAGATGGGCTTAATTCTGTGCATCTTTGACCCAAGAGAGGCCATTTTGTTCATCTGAAATGTGTGGCGATCTTGCCACTCTTGCGTGCCACCCTTTGCTGCTCAGTCTGGCTAAACAGGCTATGTATACCGTGTAGAAAACCTAGCATTGTGATAGGCTTTTAAGATGTAATTACGAAAGCAATTTTAAAGAGTTTTGTTAATACAGCTGAAATTTTAATGGCAAAATAGACACAGTCTTATGTGTACATTTAATACCTCTAAGATTATAGTGGGTGCTGCACACCGACTCTTTGGTCAGTCTGTCTACTGACTGGACCCACTTCTGTGATCACATTTTCATAGAATCACAGAATCATTAGGGTTGGAAAAGACCTCCAAGATCACCTGGTCCAACCATCCCCCTACCACCGATGTCACCCACCAAACCATGTCCCTAAGCACCAGGTCCAACCTTTCCTTGAACATCCCCAGGGACGGTGACTCCACCACCTCCCTGGGCAATCCGTTCCAATGCCTGACTGCTCTTTCTGAGAGAAAATGCCTCCTAATTTCCAACCTGAAAACCCACAACCATTCTGCATGTAATTGGAGAGATCTCTGATAGACATTGCTTTTCTAACTTCTCTGAAAAACAAAACAAAACAAACATAACGAGCTCATTTGCTAGAAGCTGGAAAACTTTATACTAGAGGCAGGAAGCAAATTTTCAGTGAGGATGTACAAATTTTTGTGTCCTATGAAAGGATGTGGTAGGATTCCTGTAACTTGACATGTTTAAAGTACGGCTACCATATATTTGAAATGTGCTTTTTATTTTTATTTTTATTTTTTAGCACTTTCTTTCTTTTAATAGATATGAAAATTTAAAATACATAATTTCAAGGGAAAAGATGTTTTAACCATGTTTTATTTTGATAAAATTAAACCACTTTAATTAAAGTCATACTAATTGTGGAACATTGTTATTTATCCGAAAATCTCTTTCTAGTGGAGAAGCTTTCCAATGGAAATATGTTATCTGCTCATGAAAATCTGTAGCCCAGAAATAGGGTAGATGAATGTTGTGAACCTATTAGAATTCAAAACCTCTGATTTTTTTTTTTTTCCAAATAATTTATTTTTGTAGAACTAAGTTTGCAAAGTTCCAGTTCCAGAGGGATACAATGGTTTGTATTGTTCACTGTTGGTATATGGCATTATAAGAATGCATGACATTTTAAAGAGAACAACAGGTTCCTTTTAAAACTAGCATTTAATTCAGGAGTAACACTGTCCAGTGAAAGATCACAAGAACAGTAGCAAAGCGCATACTAATACAGACTTGAATTTATAGACTGTATATTCTATCCTCCTTCCTAGTAGAGGCAGAGGTTACTGAGAAGAGGTATTGGTTGTGTTGTAATTCTTGTAGGCTCTGAGAGTACAACCCACCACAGACATTTTGTGTAAAAAATATCCCACTAAGATCAGGGAATGTTTGTGCAACCTGTAGTAGCTCATACCCTGTCACTAGCATGAAGTGTGGCTCTCTGGCAGTGACATGTCCACATGTAGGACAGATGCTCCTGTTTAAAAGCACAGACATGCGTGTCCTCTGAAGGTGAAGCCCTTAGGAGAAAGGAAGCGAGGGAAAGACTTTTCAACATTTTTTTTTATTATTATTTTTTTTTGTCACATGGTATATAAGTTGCTGTGTTGTGCTGTTTCCCAGTCACAGGTTTTGCTTTTATTTTTGCCTGTGCTAGCAAGGGGAGAGATGTTAGAGCCACTCCAGGAGCAGTGCTTCAGCTGTAGGAGCATCACAGTCTGATGCAACGGAAAAATCTGTTATGTCTGTCAAAACCAAAAACACCTTGGGAAATAATGAAGTGCATCATTTATAGCATCATTCAGGTTAAACATCACCTTTTCCCCAACCTGCGTAGTATCTGAACCATCTTTAGTTTTGTCCTTTCTTGGAGAAAGAAATGTGACACTGCCTCTTACCATGTGTCATATGGGAAGGTGTTTTGTGGGGTGGCAGGGAAGCAGTCACATTGTCCAGCCACCCATGTGGGGAAACAAGGCATCAGGGACCCTTGTTCTTACTGAGAATCTTCTGGTGAATGCTGCAGGGCACTGGGAAAAGTTTGCGAGAAAATGGTTGTATTTTTCAGGAAAAATGAGACTTCTGTGAGCTTTTCCATTTACAAAACCTGTGCTTCAGGGCTGATGCAACTCATCTTTTGGAGGCTTTGTTCAGTTGTTTTGTCTGTATGGTGTGAAAATAATCCAGCTATGGTGATCACAACTAAGTTCCAGTGTAGATGCCAGGTTTCTAGCTTTCCAGCAGCCCTAGCTGCAAAAAAGTTCATGGTATTTTTGTTTGTTTGTTTGTTTTTCTGTATTTGCAGACAAGCATAGCAAAGACAGTAGGGCAAAAGAAGGGAAAGTAGGGAGAGCTCTGCATGGTCAGTTTGGGAAGGGCTATTTTGGCAGGGTTGCAGAGTCAGGGTTGCAGAGCACCAAGGTGTGGTGTGGTGTGGTCTGTACCTCACTGGTGAGGGGGTTACAAGTAGTTAAATTCTGCAGAGAGGGCAAATTGATTTGTTTGTAGTATTATGACCACAAAAATGAGCTTAGAGTGCATCAGTTAGTCCAGTGTAATCCCAGAGAGCAATGTGTGATGAGCTTAGTGGGATGAAAAGCAGAGGCACAGCTCAGCTGCAAAATAGAGACAACTCTGGTGGGCTGGGATGCAGTTTGGTCTTGGGGAAGGTCTCTCCCTCCCTTTTTGTTTATAACTTGTGTGTTTTGTGCTTTGGCTTTTGTAAATGTCACCATGAAAGCCCAACTCTACAAGCCTATGCGTTTCTAAAAGAGGTGCCATCCTTCTATATGGAAGGTTTCTGTGACAGTGAAGAGGAAGAACAGAGGGAGGATCTCCCAGCCTATGCTGTGACCTGAAAAAAAAGGCCACAGGCTACACCTTTGACAGGAGCTGCCATGACAGAGCTGCCCTTTCACCCTCGACACCAACTTTCCACCTGGAAATGATGCTGACCACAAAACACTTCTGGGCATGGCAAAAGTTGGACTTCCCTCTGCAAGCAAACAAGCAGCATCGCTGTGCAGAAGGCGCTGCATCTGCTGCTGTTGCAGATGTTGACACAGCTCTCGCGGCCAGCAGTGAGGTGTGTGGGTGAGGCCGTCCCGTGCCGAGAAAGCTCTTTGAACACCAGTTCCTCTGCAGCAGAGCATGCTCTGAGCCTGGCTGTGCCACCCCGCGAGGTGCCTTTGTTGCGCAGCCAGGGCTGGTATCAATTATATGATTTTGCTGAGTGTTTAAAGCAGTTAAAAATAAACGAGCTGTAAAAATAATCAATGCAATTACAAAAGGACACAATTACAAAGACCTTCCCTCTCCTTGTTGCTTTCCTGTTCAAGTTTTGGTGGGTTATCCATTTTGACAGGATGGAAGAAAAGTAAGGATGAGGAACAAACAAAATGAATTTCTCTTGAGTTCAAGACTTAGAAGAAACCTAAACATCTTAGACCATCCTCTCTTTCCAGTGTCTTTCTTCACAGAAAAGCACCAGAACTATTTAAAAAGGTGCTGTCAACAAGAGCTATGTTTTGTTAGAGCAACAAGGGGCAGCGCAAGGGAAATTCCACGTGACATATTTTTCATCAAATAATGTTTCTGCTTTTGCAAAATGTCTGCAGAGTTGAAGCTCTTTTTTTCAGTATTCATAAAGTTACTTCTTACTGGCCTCACAAGTGGTTTTACCTTTATTTCAGCTTTGCTTTATTTTGTTACCCTTCTGTCCCAAATTTCTTGGTAAATTTAGGGTTTTTGTATTTTCCTCTCTGTATGCATATGTGTGTGTGAATATGCATGTGTGTGCATGTGTATATGTATTTAAGCTAGATACTATGTTTTGTCAACTCTTAAGCTTGTAGTGTCTTTGTGCTCGTAGAAACATGGGACTAAACATTGCTGTTTTAAATGGGGCATTATACAATTTTGCTCACTCTAATTCAGTTACTGAAACCCTCTCTGGAATTAAGCCAGCTGTGGAGCATGTGTACCATGAACCTCAGGTAGATATGTGTGCATGACAGCCTTACCATCAGTTTTGAGGGAAAAAGCTAGGAATATGAATAAATACTTGCCTACCTTTTTGTAGCATCAGAGACATTCGCTAAAAGTAAATGACATCTCGGCCCTTTGCTCTGAATTTTTTGAGACTTCTTACTGCTTAAGCTGTCGATCCTGTTTTATCCTGAGAATTAAAAGCCAAAATTATGCAAGGCTTCTCACTTGCAGTTTTTAATCAGTTGAGCTGTCAGGGAGAGTCAGTGTGACACAGCACCTCTCTTCAGATTCACTGCCCAGAGCTGTACGTGTTGCTGCCCAGGAAGCAGAAGTACTGGTTCAACCCCTGCCTGCTGTGTCCGTAGCATTGGGTCCATGTCCACCAGCTCCTCTCAGGCCTGGGCACCATGCGGCGTGGAGCAGGATTCTAGGAAGGATCCGGTGGGTCCAGAGGAGGGCCATGAAAATGGCCAGAGGACTGGAATGCCCCTCCTGTGGAGACAGGCTGAGGGAGTTGGGGCTGCTCGGCCTGGAGAAGGCTCCGGGGAGACCTCAGTGCAGCCTTCCTGTACACAAAGGGGGCTTATAAGGAAGATGGAGAAGGACTTAGATTAGACATTAAGAATCAATTCTTTACTGTGAGGGTGGTGAGGCCCTGGCACAGGTTTCCCAGAGAAGCTGTGGATGTCCCATCACTGGAGGTACTCAAGGCCAGGCTGGATGAGGCTTTGGGCAACCTGGTCTGGTGGGAGGTCTCCTTGCCCATGGCACAGGGTTGGAACTGGATGGTCTTGATGGTCCCGTCCAACCCAAACCATTTTGTGATTCTATGAAAGGCCTAGAAACCTCAGACAGGAAAATTGTTAGCAGACTGTCAATATCAGTCTTACACATGGTAATGTTTATGACGTTAGTGCACTATAGTGGCAATAAATGCTGCAAAGTTAAATAAAACTAATCCTTCCAAATGTTAGATTTGCATTGGAAGACCTCTAGACTTAGCACCCTTCTTCATATTTTGATAAAGTTTTATTTTTATTTTTTTCTCTTGGGTTCAGAAGAATTATGTTATGCTGAGCATGACAGAAGAAAAGCCTGGGCAGGCTCTCTGGAGAGTGCAGGGGAAACTTCAGAACACAGCAGAGATTGCTAAAACAGGTTGAAATACAGTTGCAAGCAGTTCCAGTCCATGGGAAGTGTGTGAATTTTGTATTGAGCAATAAGCTCAAGTCTTCCATAGAGGAAGGAATGAGATGCTTTCAGGTGGACCTGATGTGAAGTCTGAGCTCATTGTGATAAACCCACAGGGATCCTGTTTCAGGGAGGTACTTACTTCAGTAGACTTTCATAACTTGCTGCAACACAATAATGAGGAAACATTTTATTTGACTTGAACATCAGCATAGAGGATTGTAGAGAGGTTACCTCACCTTGATCAATACCTAGAGTATTTTAGTATATTGAGATATATGACTTTAATGCATATTACACTGTTATAAAGTTATTAGGATACTTGCCAAATGTTGAATGCATTAGGAAAAGGGTCTTGTATCTTGTATTATGCTGTAATAATGCTTGTTAAGAATGGAAAAATATGTTCTCGCTAAATCACTTGTAGGTTAGCCATGACAATTTGCTACCAAAAAAAAAGTTAGATTGCTCTTCTTCTGCATAATGTTGTCTTCCTGCACCAATTCTTGCTAAAAAGGTACCCTGCAGCTTCACCTTCTTATGCCTTTTGCACTTTCCTCCATTTGTAGCTACAGCAGTGTCACTTGTATAGAATAATAGAAAATAATCTTCCTTTGCATTGTTTCCTACATTAAATAACAAAAGTTACTGAGAAGGTTCAGGATTTGGCTAGTAATGGCATTAAAGTTCAGCCTTTATCCTTCCCACATGCTTTTGATAACCAAGGTGAGTCACCGGTTTCAGTTTTATTACATCCCATTTATGGATCCCATCAACACTAATGTTGAACATGAGGATAAACTCGATGTGTCATCTTATTAGTGCTTATAAATTTTATATGACTATCATCAAGTTGCTGAAGCACACAATAAAATAATTCTCATGTGCATAACTTTTTAATAACAGGAAGAAGGAAGGATGAGCTTGAGTTTAGCTGTTATGTATTGCTGAATGCTTTGCTTTAGCTGCTTGCAGTTGCAGAGGCCCTTTTGTTTAATTCTATAGCAACTGTAAAAAGTTCCAAGTGGTGGGTTTGTTTTTGTTTTTGTCTTTTCCAAAAGACAGAGGGGTCCTGTTTTGGCAGCATATAACATATTCTTTTGGGATTCTGTGCTCATAAAGATTCTGAACAGTCTTGGATCAGTATTTCTCTTTAAATATTACAGATTTGTATTAAAGACTCTTTGTATTAAAATATATATATATATATATATATATATATTTCAGTTAAAGATAGCTGAAGTCAGTAAAATTCTCAGGATAAAAAAAAAAAAAAAAAAAAAAAAAGAGTCTCCAGATAAGCTTTTCTGGCTAAAGAAGTGCATTAAAACAAGCCGGATAGAAGATGGAAGTTTTCACCACCCAGATGCAGAAAGGACCAGAGCACATTTATTCTTGCTAAAGGAAGTGTAGCACATTAATAATAGTCATTTCTGGTCCTTCAGGCAATTGAAGTCAAGAAAGCTTGCATGGAAATATTTAGGATCTATGAAATATGCTTTTTTCATTATAGGGTTCATGTAGCAGATCACCACACAGATCTGATCTTTGTCTTACAGAGCAGGGACTGTATTCTCACTTAACACTTGTTCAATACTGTTCAGGCTTTATTTTAATTTTTATTATTATTATTATTATCATATATATTTTTTGGTGGGGGGCAGGGACAGATTTATCTTTGACATCAAAGCTTCTGCTGTTTGTTGCTGCCAACCTGCAGAAGTCACCTTCCATTGAGGACAGGGTTAGTTCTCCCCTTAATTCAGAAGCTCTTTGAGAAGTCCTGAATATTTAAGTGCAGACCTTTTCAGTCAGCTTGAAGTCAAATAATCACTCACCTGACAGGACAAATTTCAGGGAGAGGGAAGATAGAAAGTGAAGGTTAGTGATAACTGCTCAGTGATATTTGTAGCAACCTCTTTTGCAGTGCAGATGTAGAACTGGAAAGAGAACAGGAAAATACTCTGTGGAAGCATTTGCACACACAAAAAAACATATCACACTTTTAAACTTTTGAGCCAAATGAACCTTGTGATTTGAGTATTTTTGACCAATTCATGCAGATATGGAGAAAACTGCTGTCAACAATAGCCTGTGTTTATAACTCGCATCCTCAGGGTTTCATCCAGCATCTGTGCTCAGCTCTCTTTCCGATAACAGGCTCATTTTTTGTTCCCAATAGAGTTTATTATCACCATGTCTCCAGAATTGAATAGTGATTTTTATTATTTGTTTTTTAAGAGCTGGTTAATCTTAGGTATGACTGTAAAGCTACTTCACCAGTAAAAATTACCCACTAATACTGGGTGTTTGAGCGTACTGCTGAAGCAGGGCAGTCAAAGTCAAAACTGCATGCTGCGTCAGAGGCAACATACATATTGATGTTGGATGCAGCCTCTCCTTATTCTTGCCTGCGCTGGCATAGTGGAGGTGAAAAGAAGGGCAGCGGAAAGGGTTGCTTATAAGGGCTTGGAGCGTGTCTTCAGCACAGGACTTCTCTGCCAGCAGCCTGCCTGAAGGATCTGCCCAGGTAGGTGGCACTGAGGATGGCGCTGGTTGGGGTCAGCACGTGCTGGTGTGGCTTTGCCTTTGCCAGTCTCTGCAGGGGGGATTCCTCGAGCACTTGTGCTTCCCCGGGAACAGCTTAAGAGAATGGGGAAATATTTATCTGCCTTCCTAGTGGTGGCAGCCTTTTGGGCATGGATGTATGGAAATGCAGTTCTCCATGCTCTGATTCTGCAGCAAGCCAAGCTTGCTGGCTGTGAGTAGTGTGTCTCTGTCTTGCTGGGACTCTCAGCTTTGCAGTGACATACAGGAGGTTCTTGCTGACGTCTTTATTGGATTCTGGTTGCAGTCTATTTCTGCGCAGTTTTGCTCTCCTCCATCTCACAGGAATTTAGACTGAAAACCAAAATCTTGATATTGTCTTTTGCATTTTATATGTTGTGGTTCAGCTCCATTTCACTCTTTCTTGTTAGCTTCAAATTATTTAGACCAAATACTCTTAAATCATCTCTCCTGCTTCTGGTCCCTTCACTTTTCAAATATGCAGTGTTAGAAATCCCTAAAATATCATCAAAATATTTTAGGGGGTTCTTTTATTTTAACAGAGTTTGGGTCAAGAGCAATAATAAGTATCCATCTGATTAAAGTGAATTCATCCTTCCCTGCGTGTTCATACCATCTTCATAAGAATGACTTTTCTAAGTTCACTCTGTAAAATGCACAGCTTGAAATTAAGAACTGGCAAGAACTTTGGCCTCAGACATGATGGGAAAATGCTGATCCTCCCAGGGAGATGCTGATGTTACATTTTATTCTTCTCCTTCCTTTTTTTTCCTGTCATGTGAGAAACCCTGTTTGTCCTGAACTTAAAATCCCTTCCAGCTTCCAACAGAAACTTAATTATGTTGATTTGTTTGGCTTCTCAAGACCTTTTTAGGAAAACAAAATATTTGGACCCAGGTAACAGATAAGCAGTAACCGTGTTTTTAAAACACTGCATATTCAGGATAGGGTAACGGGGTAATTCTAAGACCTTTGGCAGGACAAAGGTGATAAGAGCTTTGTTTAAATGGCATCTGCTAATATTTTCCCATAGCTACTTGTAATTTTAGGACAATCGTGCCTTGTGCTTGTCTTAAATTTCGAATTGTCTTCATTGCTGTCCAGGCGGGGGGGGGGGGGGGGGGGGGGGGGGGCGATGCCTTGCAGTTTTCTGGATTGTATCAGGGTAGGTACTGGCGTTTTCACAGCTGAACTGAGCTGCCCTGGAGTGAGTTGTAGTAGAGTAAGGAAGGAGTCAGGCTGCAGAGCTTGTCTCCTTGCCAGTTTTTCGTGTTTACTTTTCATTATGATTAAATGCCTGCAAAAATAAGTCGGTGATTGAATCCAGTCCTTAATATGAAGGGACAAAATGGAACTGGGAGTAGGAAATGTCACGCCTGAATCCCTTAGCCATTAAATATCAAAGTTTTTGGTGGTGTCCCCTGCTGAACCCTTTCTCCTCCCTGGAGGCCTCTGTCTTTGAGATAAGGTTGTAGGGAGTAACCCGCTTGGAAGGTCACAGCAAAATCTTTGGTTTCCATGGAAGAAGGCAAAGTATTCTGCCACATGGGAGCAGACAGACAATGTTTGGGCTCATTTTGGGAATGAAGTGCTAGTTTTAGTGTTGTCAGGCCAAAACAGTACTGCTCTTCTGTCACGGGTCGGAGATGGTGACTCTGGTTGTGTGTCTGCCTCTCCAGTCCCAGCAGGATGCACTGGCTTAATTGCAGGACCTGTCATCCAAATATGCCCCTCTGAAAACAGCTCATCCCTGGGGCTCAGTCTGCAGCATGCTCTGTTGCTACTCTTCTCATCTCAAGCCCTTTCCCTGTTCCTTAACATAGGCAAGTATGGGTTCATCAAGTCTATCTCCAGATGTTTCAATGTCTATGTCTATGTATGCGGGAGTTATCCACCCTGGTGCCTCTTTGCAGTCAGCCCAAAGGAGAGAACAAGCACTTCATCTACCTGTTAAAGGATGAAATGAGCAGTACCCTGGAAATACCTTTATTTATTTATTTATTTATTTATTTATTTCCATAAAAGACATCAACATCACCGGATCAGGCTTGCTAAGGCCAGTCCTACCCATGTGTCAGTCCCATGAACAGGCCTTCTTAAAAATGGCAGTAAATCCAAGTGAATGTTTTGGGCTTGGCTTTTTCATGTGTGTTCCAGTAATGCCTTGTGTAAATACCACATATTTCCCATTTGATAGTTCCTAGTACTAGATTTTCTCAAGTGGGTGGATATGATAAAAGTCCACTGCCTAAAATATGCCAGGAAGCCCCCGTGCTTTCTGTAATTCCTAGGAAAAGGCTTATGGTTTCCATTTCAGGGACTGTCTTTATATGCCTTGTATTCTAGGAAAGATCATGCTTTGCCTTCAAGCAGGCAAGTATTACAGTTCTGTTTTATTCTTTAATTCAGAAATCTATTGTGCCTTTTTGTTGCCCTAACTGAGGATGTACTTCTAAGTAAATTAGAAGATCTGTATAGATGCTATCAGTGATGCTGAGTATTAAAGACCTAATTACAGATCTGTGAGATCTGTTTTGGCTGTCACTTGTTCATCCCGTCATCACCTGTCACAGTGTCTGTGCTTTTGGCCACAGCATGGGTTCTGCTGCCAATCTGTTTTTCCCATGAAGGAATTCACTCGGTAGTCCCAGATATTTATAAAGGGAGATGAGTTGTGGTGCTATCCTCTGGTTTTGTTTGGGGCTATATCCCCTGAAGCATCAGGACACCTGGCAGGAAAGGAGTTAATGCATTGGAAAGGCATCGCTGCAGACTGGTGGTGGTTTGGGGGATGGGGGGTAGGGGATGTTTGTTTTTTTCCTTTAATCTTTAGTATTGCACAAAACTCTCTCCTTGATTTAGAAACTTTAAGCTAGTCCCCTGGCTTTGGGATAATAAAACAAATTCTTCCTGTAGAGTGGCAAAAATAAATAAAGCATGTCCCTTGCTTTTGGAATATGTGCAGAACAGTCACTTTTCTTCAAGAAAATATCAACACATCTAGTCTACAGTCTGGTCAGGATTAATATTAATCATCCATTTCACCTCTCGCAGGGTTGTGCTCTGGCCTTTGTATTTAGGCCCTGTGCTTTAAATCTTCTCCATTCTGCTCCAGAGAGACACTGGTCTTTTTTTTTTTTTTTTTCTGGTGAATGTTGTGTAGACTTACTTGCCCGGTTTTCTAAGGAGTCCCACTCTGAGGGCCCTTTTCCCAGGTAGAGCCCTGTAGGATGCTGGTGCAAAGGCAAGACACCAACGTCTTTTCCTCTTTTCAGGAAAAAAAAGATAGGACCCTGAATCCATCTTGGTGTTTGGCAGTGGTGCTTCAGCTCCACTAGAAACAACATTCGATGAGCACAGAATGATGGGGAAGCACGAACACTACAACACCGCCATATCTTTGAGGAATCTTTGATAGGGAATCATATCTTTGAGGAACTTTCACTGTAACAAATTTTCTTAAAACAAACAAACAAAAACCAAAAACCAAACAACCAACCAGAAAAAAGGGGGTATCAGGTCATGTCCTTGCATTTTTAGGAATCAAAAAGTTGGCTGGTTTAAGAGCAGCTCTTTCATCATTTTGTAACTTAGAAGTTTGGTCACTTAGGAGAAGAACTTCATCACTAAACAGATATTGATGTTAATGATGGCAGGATGCTGGCAAGAAAATTACCAAACGTTAAACTCATGGGCTAAATGTGATTAAATCTCCTTGATCCATGGAGGAAGTCTAGTTTAGATTGCTGCTAAGTACTTTTACTTATTAGTATGGAAGTAGATCTTTCGTGTGTATGTGTGGGTGTTTTTGTTAAACTGAGACGCTGAAAGGATACGAGAGGGACACAGCTGGAATTTTTCCAGGCTTAGACTCACCCTTTTCTTTTTGCAAAGATTATGGATGAGACTTGAAAGCACACATTTATCATATAATCACAGTGGAAAATAATTCAAGACCTCTTGCTATCACCCCTTTACTTTACCATGTTAGTTTGCAGAATCTATTCTCAAGAGCTGATACTAATTTTAACTCTGAGTTCTGGTGACAAACAAGCCAATGCTAAAATTGTACTCTTTGTAGCAGATTTCTGGTATCCCTTATGTTTACAGGTGACCTATCATGACAGTCTCTAAGTTTCTGAAACCAAGGAAAACTTTTTCTCACACAGAATTTATCACATTTTAAAATCTTGCAGCTTCCACTGCCATCAAGAAGAGAGAGAGGAAGCTTGAATGTAAACACTGATTTGCTCATGGAAAATATAAAAGCATGTGAGGTCATCTGGGAGAAGAATAATCTCCCAAATGATCTCATACTAGAAGGACCCATCTATTAAGTTCAAGCTTGGTTTCATGCTGGAAACATTGCGTAAGAAACAGATGCACTTTTTTAGCAGATTATCTATCATAGTTTCCATAGTGCGTATGATTCCAGTGGGAACTGTGAGCCAAACATCAAAGGATAAATTGCTTAAGAGTTTATTGCCCCCATAAATCTTTGAATATGAGATGTGTATACCAAAGAACCATTAGCTGTTGTGGTGATAAGTAGTTTCTCCCTGGTGTGAGGGTCCCAGTGTTTTATCTGGGGCATGGACCGTGCCTGTAAGGATTGGCTTGAAAATGGCCTTTTTCTTCCAATAAAGTCCCCTCTTTGGTTAGCTGATGTGACAGCTTTTACCCTATTCTTGCAAGAATCAAATGCCATGCTTAAAAGGAATGTGGTGCTCTGCATCTTTAAGCATTTCACCTTCTCTTGAACCTCACCACAAGCTGGCTATTTGTGTTATTTTCAGAATACCTATGGAGTTTGCATAGGAATAGGAAGTCTTTAAACGAGGGCACTCTTCAGTGAACTCTTTGTACAGGGTAGCTCCTGGCTAAAACAGCATCATTTGGATTTATTGCAGTCATTCTGCTCAGAGAGGGGGTAGCCACAATGTCCCATCATATTTGGTGGAAGGCGTCTTGTCTGCAACCTAATATGAAACCTTGAGGTCTTGTTTTGCATGCTGAAGGGACCATGGTTTTGCTAGATGAGGGGACCACTGTGTCCTCTCAGATCAGTTTGTCCTGTCCTATGAAGACAGGCTGATTCCCATGAACACAGGCTGAGGGGGTTGGTGTTGTTCAGCCTGGAGGAGAGAAGGCTCTGGGGAGGCCTTACAGTGGCCTGCCAGTGCCTAAAGGGGGCCTACAGGAAAGCTGGGGAGGGACTCTTGGTCAGGGAGTGTAGTGATAGGACAAGGGGGAATGGCTTTAAACTAAAAAAGGGTAGATTTAGAATAGGTATTAGGAAGAAATTATTTACTCAGAAGGTGGTGAGGCCCTGGCACAGGCTACCCAGAGAAGCTGTGGATGCCCCATCCCTGGAGGTGTTCAAGGCCAGGTTGGATGGGGCTTTGGGCAGCCTGGTCTGGTGGGAGGTGTCCCTGCCCATGGCAAGAGTGTTGGACTTAGATGGTCTTTAAAGTCCCTTAAACCCAAACCATTCCATGATTTTATGTTTCTGTGATTCTAACAAAGGATTTTGTAAGTGACTTTGTCTGTGGCATCTATAGCAAATGTAGCTGCAGGAGACTTACTGTCCAGAGAACAAGGTACAGCACCGTATCTACTACTCAGTGGAGGCAGGCAGGAACATACAATACCTGTAATATGTTTTGAAGACTTCAGTTTCTGGTACTGATCAGTGAAACATTTCAATTGTTTTGTCTGAAGTGCCTAAAAGTATTTTTGGTTATTTGCACCTTCCAAGAGCAACATGTGTGTAGTAGAACACAAATGTGATGGGAGATTGAATGAGGTTGTTACCTTCTCATCTGCACTGTCGAGGCTGTTCCCTGGTCAGGTATGGTTTCCTGCATTCCTGCTGCAGTCACATGTGGTTTCAGAAGATGACTGAAGAGGGAAGGTGGCTTCAACTACATAGGCTAAGCTAAGAGTTTCATTAGTCCAAGAAACTCAAGCAGAATCCGATTCTGACCATCTTACTTTTAACAAGGTTGTTAAAGATTGAGATGAGATCATAAGGCCTTCCTCCATGCACTGGTCTTCTATGGATGTGTCCACATTTGGGGTGACTGTGAAAAAAGAAAATATTTAACAAAATGAGTGAGGGAGAAGGGCAATTGCAGTAAGAAAAGGGAGTCCATGAAAATACTGCTAGTTAGAGCACGGTATTTATACATGCTCTTGCTGTTCAGAACAGAGGTACTAAATTTTAGGTATCTAAGAAGAAAACTTCCAATGATACAGGTCAAAAGACATGATAAGGAAGTTTGCTATATATATCCTACAGATAACATTGAGCAGTTCTGCCTTCATTTAGAAAAGTGCAAAGAGGAAAATCTTGCTCTGAGAGAGCCGCAAAATGCATCTTTATAAATAATGATCAGAACTGATGTTTGAGTAGGAAATGAACATTTTCTTGAAATGGATATACTTTATAAGATAAAAGCTTCATAAAAAGGGCATTTTGTGCTGAAGAATTGCAGATCTCTGGGGTACTTCTCCATGTTTTTTTATCCATTTCACAAAATGACAAGCTGAAGGGGTTGAAAAGTCAAGACTGTTTATAGAGTCCTTGAAAATCATCACAGGTGGGTAATTTCTAAAAATAGCATTGCAAGGCACTGAAATGCTACATCACTTCAACAAAAAGAGGCTTGAGAAAGGAAAGATGATCCTTAAAATCATTGCAGACTCATCCCTTATAGTGCCTGAATCCTTGAGAAATGTACTTCACTTTTAAGTAATAATATCCTAAAATGATTGTTATTTACAAAGGATCCTGCTGGTGATGGACAGACAGAGAGTGCTCTCACTGTCTTCATTCTCTGGGTCAGACCTTTGTAAATCCAGAGTCCCCAGCCTCTGTACTTTTTCTTAGCACATGATATGACCTAATGCTTGTTTCCTGCCCCCCAGACAGTTCCTATGACAGCTGTTGGAGAAAATCCTTTTGGAGTCTGAAGCAATTTGCTTTTCAAACAGCCGTGTTTTGAAGCCGTCCTCCTGTTGGGATCCTTTCGGTAGGGCACTGACCTTGGTGTGTGTATAGGGGGACATACTTTTTGGAGAGATCACAGCCCGAGCAGCACAGATCAGACCGATTTGGCCATTGTCACAGGGTGTCTCTCCAGCGCACCCGGTGGATTTATGCACTGACTCACGTTGCTGTTCCCTGCTGCTGTGCCAGCTGTGGGCTGTTGTGGGTGCAGGATGTGGGAGCTGGGAGCTTTTCCTGCTGGCTGGAGAATGCCACAGAAGTGCTTCTTCTGCCTTTGCTCGAGATTCAGCTTCTCCATGTGATTTTTTCTCACTTAGAAAATGAGGACATCGTTAGCCAGAAAGGTGAGAGAGGTCAGCTGCCATCCTGAATGAATGCTGCTGCTTTATGCTTTCTTACAGAGATATTCAGAAGTTACTTGTGGGGCAAAAGATGTTCTGAGGGTAAAAGAACCAACATTAATACTAATTCCTCCTTTGCTTTTGGAATTTTGGTGGTGGGGCACGGTCTTATTTTCTGGACTGTGTCCAAGCAGGGTAAGAGGCACAAAGCTGACTGCATGGGTCTTGAAGGAAAAGTGTTAGTGTGTTGTCTAAAACGTAGGGCGGAAAAGCCAGTAAGTGGCATAGCAAAAAGGACACTTAGGGTTACAGAGCTTCACATTCGCAGATATGCCTGGGGAGATCCTTCATTCTCTCAGTCCCTGTGCCAGAAAATCCCTCTGGCTGGTGCTGTCCATTCAGCATTACCAGACTGATGGCTCTTGTTATCCCACTGGATATGGGGGTAGGAACAAGTGGTAACGGAAAGGTTTGGGCATTAGTGGTTGTGATGGCAAGAGACTTTGTCACTGCATAGCCAATGAAACCATTCTGGTTTGTACGTGGTTTGGTGGAGGAACTGGTAGTATTTCAAACTGAGGAGAAATGTTGTAGTCAAATAATGAACTTTTTGAGGGGGTTAGAAGTAAGCAGTGAGTTTCCTACAAAGAACAGGAAAAAGAAGAACAAAAGGACCATTAAAGAAATGTGTAAAAATCAGAGAAAACAGACAATAGTAAAAAGAATTTTAAAAGTCCAGCTTAGTAAAACAAGTGAATGTATTTGCTCTGCAGTGGTGGCAGACCACAGAATCAAAAGTGATCAAATGAAAAATATTCTTCAGCTTTCAGTGATGTCCACTGAGGGAAATAGAACTAATGGAAGTTAGGCTTGGAAGAGGAAAATAGGACAACAGGAGGGCAGCTCAACTGAGTGATTCAGAGGGTGTTTCTCTGATTATTACCATGTTCTTAAATGGTACATGGAGCTGTAGATCTGGCAAAAATTATTTTTAATGAAAGTCAAGACAGTCAAGTTGGTGACTATCCCTAGAACAACACAAGGCAGGAAATGTGGCACCCAAATTTGATAACAGAACAATATGGTCTAGGCAATATGGATTCATCAGCTGAGCTTCTGTATGATCTGAAGACTTTGATCATGTACTGAAGGAAAGACTAATTAAAAACATAGAAGGAGATGGAAAATAATCTAATGCTTTTATTTGAAAGGAGCTCATTTTCTACAATGGGGAAAATGAATAGATTTGTTCTTTATTTCCATATTGACTTGAAAATCCTAGGAACTGTAGGAGATTGTTATGCTGTATCTCCATAACCACAGTAGGCAGCATGTCTGTCTGTACCGGCATTAATGGGAATTATGTGCTGGGCAAGAGGTCAGTCTTATATACTAAGCCAGGCGTCTGTCATGGTCCAAAATTAATTAACTTTTTTTATTAATGACTTGGAAAGTGGAGTAGAGACTAAGTTTATTCACTGTGAAGCCATTGCCAAACTGAGATAGGAATTGCTTTGTAAACATTGAAGGATGGGATTAAAATTAATTTGTTTTGAACAGATAGGTCTGAAATAAGATACAAGTCAAGTGCAAAATACTGTATTTGGTTATCAGCTAATCCCCACAATAGGGATGTGTTGTTATGCAGCAGTTCTGCAGAGGAAGATGCAGTGATTATTGTTGACTCAGATTTAATCCTTGATTCAGTGTCGTGTGTTATATGGGAAGCAAAAACCATGCCAGTGTGTATAAACAGGAGTGCTGCATACAAGACTTGCAAAGTAGTCTGCCTGCTCCACTTAGCTCTGCTGAGGCTTTAGGAAAAGTACCGTGTCCATTTTTGGGCATCTCTCATAAGGAGCAATGTGGGCTGTTTTTGGATAATCCAGGAAAACATCAACGATGATCAACCAGAAGTTCACAGACTGCAATGTATAAAAAATGTCTGAAAGAACTGGGATTGTTTAATTTACAGAAAAGAAGATGCAGGAGAGATGCTCCAAATTTGATAAGCATGTCCACAGGCAAAGAGTCAATATAATACTCCTAGTCCACAGCAAAGACCAAAAAAATAAATTAAAAAAAAAAAAAATAGAGTGAAAGGGAGACAGGTTAAGCATCAGGATTTCCCTGACAATAAGGATAATGAAGCAGTGAACTAGATTGCCTAGTCTGTATTTCTCAGCTTTGTTAGGTAGCCATCCCTGGAAGAGCTCAGCTGTCACTGATCCTGGCTGTCAGGATTTTCCAACTATGCCTTCTGTGAGTCGTAAGCTCTCCTACAGCTGAGCACAGAGGTTCACACATTGGATACAAAACAAGTGGAGAAGGTGGCTCTGAGTTGTTCTAGAAGGAGGACTAGCATGGAGATGGACAATTGCTAGAGAGTCTGGTAGTGATGTATTCTACTAAGTGGGATACATCTCCTGTATATTCTAACTGACCCAAAAAGATGTGATGGGATTTGCTATACACTGGCAAGAAAAAAAATCTAAAAATGTATGAAGTGCTCTGTTGCCAGTCTACTTTACATACAAAATGCTCAGAAAATACCATGATTAACAGCAGTGCAAATTCTCTGGTGTGTACACAGCCCGTGTATCTGGAGACGCGAGAGTACTGCAGGATTATTTGCAAATCCCTCATGTGAGGAAAAGGCAACTCAGAATGACTGGCCTGAGTGCTTCTTAAATCCAGCCTTTCTTGGAGATGACAAGAAGTATGCTACTTGGACAAAACCACGCAGTTACAACTGCAGATGAATTACTTCAACAAGACATTTTTTTTCCTGCTAGCTAATTCGTACATCATGTGGCCCATGGAGCTGAAAATTGCTCATTCTGTACATTCATTAAAATAATGAGCAACATCTTTGCAAGCATGGTGGGTGGAGTTGTTTGCATTGGTGTGGCGAGGAGCGTGCTCTGGCACCCGTGGTGCAGCACAGCCTGGACACAGGTTCTGGTCTATGCTGATGGGAGGGAGATGTGGGGAGGAGAAACCTTCTTGGCATTGACTGCTAGGCACAGGGACAAGTCCTTCAGTTGGCATTGCTTCTCTGATATGGTTGTCTGACATGGTAAGAAGCAAGAAGACGTATGTTGGCCAAACCAACATGCAAATACGTGTACAGAAATGAACCTATACACTTAGAAAGTACCTTCGTACAGTCTGATGGAAAACCCAGTTGAGTTACAGAGACTCATTTGACCTACATAGCTGCCATTTACGCTTTTCCACCTGTTATTTTTTTTTCCAGATCTCTAAAATAAGTTTTTTTTTTTGTTGTTGTTGTTGTTGTTTTGTTTTTTAATGGACTGCAAAAAGAGAACAGTTAGATTTTCTTTCTTTCATTTCTCTCTCTCTCTCTTTTTGCATTAATCTGTATTACTTGATAAAGCTGGGCTAGGATGGGACTGGATGAATTGTTAAATTAGCAAAGCTGAGAAGATGGTAGCTTTAGGTGAGAGGGGCTGAATGAACTGTTGCAAATATAGCAAAAGGGTAAACTGGATTTGGCAACAATAGAAAAATTCCTGTATCCTTACGGTCACTTTTGAATAACCATTAATCATATGAAAATAACTCTGTCCTTGGTGGCATAGAGAAAATCTGTAACTTTCTGGTATTGAAAGAAACTTCATTACTGAAGAAATTGCATTCCTCCTATTCCAGCCTCCTCTTAGAGGACAAAGACCACAATTTATAGAAAGTAGTCCACGGTTGAATAGAAAAAAAATATCCCCAAGTCTGTGCAAATGACAAAAATAGGTTAGATGTGGCTGCTAAATGGCAATGAAAGGAGAAGGAATGATTTTACTCTTGCTTCTGTGGGGAGGTTGTAAATACAAGTGTGAGGGAAAGTCAAATTTGTGTCTTTGATCAAGTTCTTGCCTGAAATGTATGCGCTCGTAGAGAGAATACCAGAGTACAGGAAGCCGTGGGTAGACAGCTTCATACCATGAACTCATTCTGCAGAGAAAACTCTCTTTTACTAAATGTTTACATTAATTCAGCGGTGTAGAAATCCACTGTGCATTGTGTCTTGAGCTTCCATGTGCACATGCACAGGGCTGAGCGTGGGCAGCCCTGCATGTCATGCATGCAGACGGGGGGCCGGGCAGAAATGGGTGGCTGCACATCGTTGGCGGGGAGCCAGCTTGGGCACACTCAGGCCTGTCAGTCTGAGCTAGAAACTCTTTCAAATGTTTATTTATTTATTTATTTATTTATTTATTTATTTTTGATTATTTTATTTTATTTTTTTATTTTATTTTATTTTATTTTTATTTTTATTTTTTTTTCTGTAGTAAATGCACAAGAAACAAGGTGCTGTACAACATAAGAAGTGCTAGCCAAAGGAAGGAAGGAGGGATGGAGATTTTATTCTCATTACTTGAAGAGGACACTACTGAAGACACAGTATGGTTGCTACCCCAGGGATATTTTATTTTGGGCAGGGAGGGAAATAGGAAAGTTTGGGCTTTGTTTTCGTTTTCTGGAAGGCTCAGTCTGGGCAGACTCCTCTATGCACATACTCGTGGTTGTGAAGACATTCAAGCCCAGTGTAAGACCTGGAGCAAAAAGCAAAAATAACACAACGAAACTTTGCAAAAAAATACTTGTGATATGCCCAAAGTGTAAGTGTATGCCCTATCAAAAGTGTGTGCTAGATCTTCAGGGATGAAAGTCTAATGTGAGTTAGGTCTGCTATGTGCACATGAAGACTGTCTGTTTGAGGGATTATCAACAGTGTTTCTGGGTGAAAGAGTGGAGAAAGCCGGAGTGGTAGCATTGAGAAGGATGGGATAACAAAACAAAGAGAAAGGGGTCATGACCTAAGCATTATGATCAAATGGAGTTAAAATGCAGCTCAAAAATCAGAACTCTTGTCAGTAAGGTATCTAACCCTTTACCTGCCAATATTTATATATGTGTTTTAATGCATGACTCTAGATTCATTTCTTTATTTCTGACCTCCAGCTTTTTAACATTGTAAAGGTTGAAAAAAGAGAGACTGTTGAATGTTATTCCTGTTCCCCATGTATTTCCTAGTGGTGATGAGTTGCTGTCTGAACTGTGACAGCAAGTATTTCTTACCATCTGTGTGGGCATACCAACTACATCCTTTCAGTCAACTGAGATGTAATTTGGGCTTGTGTCTTCTTTCCCCAGTCCCCGCACTTTGGCTTTACTGGAAGGAAATGGGCAGATTCATAGTACCATGGTACTTGGTACATGGATGGAAAAAGAAGTGTCAATTTGGTGGTGGGATTTGTGAGATGGTGTGCAGAGCCCAGGTGTCCTGTTCATGTGTAGTAAAGACCAAATAACTTTCCCCTCTCCTGCATCCTGCATCCACTCTCATGTGGTTTTTGTTTTGTTTTGCCTTTTTTTTTTTTTTTTTGGTGATACTTCATTGAGGTAGTAAGCATGTGTTTCACTTCATTGGAATTGCTTAGGCATTTAAACAGACTAATTTTTACTAGAGATCAAATGCTCTTTTAGACCTGCAAGTTGTGTTATTTAATACGTAATTTTATTTTGTATTTCTCTCTGCTTCAGAGATAGTGATCATGTGTTTTTAATACATTAATGTTTCTTTAATAATTATTTGCAGAGATATGTGATTCAACATCGCCAAAATCAATAGCTTGAATTAAACTGTAAGATAGTAGTTTTACAACAGTCTTCATTCTGAAACTATCAGAGGAGATGATTATCTAGCAAAAAAAAAAAAAAAGTGACAGTTTTTCATGTCAGCAGACTGGTTTGGATGTTTGCGTCGGGAAATAAGTTTAATTCTATCGATTCAGATCGATAAAGTACGTGAGACCTTAACTTCACAGTGACAACTTTCCCGTAGACCAATGTTGCAGCTCTAGGTAGTAATGCCACCCAGTGGAGGAAAGGAGTATGTGAAGCTACCAACAGGAAAAAAAAATCTATTAAAAGAAGTCAAAACACTGATTTTCTGAAGAAATTAATATTTTACCACTTTTCTGTATTCAGTAATTGTCTTGCTGTTTTCTTATTTCTTTTTAAAAACGATATCTTACATTTTATTTTCTCCTCTAGTCATTTTGCTTCCTTGCTGTTATTAAACTTATATCTGTATTTTAATATCACATAAAAATTGTACAGAGAATGCAGTTCATGTTATGTATGAGATTGCATTATTTCAAACATAATTTTATCTCTGGACAGAGTAAAAATTAAGGCAACTCAATCTTTTATGAATCAGGTGTTTGAAAAAAAATAAGATAAATCAAAATGTTTTTTTCTTATATTGAAATGTTTTCTTATCTACTTAATAATTTCTGATATACAAAAGAGAAAATGCGATGTGTTGAAAATTTTAAATTCAATTTTACTATTAATGGTATATTTTTTCCCAGGAGAAAATGCTCAGTTCACAAATTCCTGTGTACTTAAACTCCAGAAAATGGTTTCTGGAGGAAAACTAGAAATATGTGAGATTTATTTATTTATTTATTTTCTGGTGAGTCCTAAATGCACATTTTTGGGACCTTGAGATCTAATCCATAGTGAATTTGTCCTAGAATCACTGATAAAATATAAGTATGAACTTAACAGTCAGGTATGTTTCGTTAGACACAGTCACACAGTAGACCACCCGCCCTGAAATTCTTGGGAAGCCCTTGGGTTAATGTTGTTAACTAGGGAAGAAGTTTGGCAAGTTGCATATTTCTTTGAATACATTTGTGCTGGTATTGCAGCCTACAGAGATGCACAGCACTCTGCTTGTTGCCTGCTAACTTTGTGTTACTTGGGCATTACTGGATAGTACTGAGCATTATTTGGTACTGCAAAGGCTGCTGAGGCTGCAGGGGCATGCTGGGGTTTGCTGCATGCTGGTCACTGGAAGCAACGAAGGCACCTGTGAAGGAGCATGGGTGTGTGGAAGGGAGCACCTGGATTTAATAACTTCAGTTCATCCTTCACCATTTCCTCTGTCTGTAATGAATGAACTGAAGCAGAGCATTGACTGATGCTCTGCTTTTAACTGATGTCAAAATGGAGCCTGTGTCCACTCTCAGGTCTCATGGTGAGAGTTTGTTCAGATCTGCTCACGAGCTGCTGAGAAACAAGTTATTTTTTCAAGTAATTGATTGCTTGGCAGGTGGAAAGAGATCAAATTACTTGCACTTGCATTATTTGGCAATCTTACTGTTTCTGTTGTGTTGCGAGGGCGACAGCATCCATCGTGGTTCACAGCCACACCGTGGTTAGTCAGAGGCTGGCCTGCATCAGCACCAGCCAGATTTTGGAAAACGGAATCCTCCCAGACAAGCTGAAGCCTTTGTCACCCCAGCCAACTGGTGCTGAAGGGCCACTACTCGATGCCTGTGCATATTAGACTAATTTGGAGCTATAGCTGCAGGCACGTGAAATACAACCTGACAGTGTGTGAGTGTTTCACCAGTGCCTCTGCTACAGTTTGGATTTTCCTATCGCTGTTTTCCCATGTCTCCAGTTTGATGTTTTCATCCCCACCCCAGGTCTGTGGTCCCTCCTGGCATGGGTGGTGGGGAACAGCGTGGGGACAGCGAGAGGCTGCCCCACCATGGGCAGCAGGCACGGGCATGGACAGAAGAAAGCCAGCATAGGCTTCAGTGGGCTTCCTTGCTTTGTAGCTGCTGTTTCAGCTAGAAAACCTGTTTGTGACCAAAACCTCAGCCCAGTTATTTTTTGGGGGTCCTCTAATCAAAAGCTCTTTCAGCTTTTTTCAGCTCCTTGCGTTCCATTCCTTGTATTTTTTTTCATATCACCTGTGCCGTCAGAGTCATGCTGTAGCCTCCAGCTTTGCTTGTAAAGCAAAGCCTTCCCTAAAGTTAGCAGGTGTATGTGACCTTTTTATTATTATTATTATTATTTTTAACAAAGAAATTGTTATATGTTGTGTTTTACATATGGGAATAGGGAGAGAAGGGATTGATTGGGAGTTAGAAAAGTACACTGTTTTCCTGAGCGGGTTGTCAGGCCTCCATACTGATTGCTTTTTGTGGTAGAAGAATGACTAATATATATATATATTTTGAAATGATTCATTTAAAAGAGCTCTGCTGAGTGATTTTCTTTATTTCCTGTGTGTTCGTACATGGCATTTCGTTGTGACTCTGAAAGGAACAGCAAGATATGATTAGAGCATGTACTGATGGAGATGTATTGATGTTAAACGAGCAAAAAGCTGAGGTCTGTGAGTCAGGCAGCGAGTCTTTTGCAGCATGTTTGCTGCAGAACATGCAGCATTGGTTTTGAAATGTTTGTTTCATCAGTGTGGAAGCTGGATTCCTCAGAAAGCCAATGATATACATATTAACCATACCAGACTCAGATTAGGAGAATATGTGTATGCAGCTACGTAAAATAAAAGGAAATGTCATTCTTGTTTGTTTATGTACAAGTATATACAAGTTTATGCGTATTTAACCATAGCAGAGCTACCCTGGTTGCTGCACGGGACATCTGTGATGCAACGAGTGTCAGTGATTCACTGATACAGAACATGGACGTGTGTGATGACTCATTTCTTCCCTCCCGCTTTCTTATTCCACTAATCTGAAGAAAAGCTTAACAACTTGTACCAGAATTTAACGAACCATAAATACAAGCTCTAACAGTATGACAGTGAGATGTATTTGATTGTGGATTGTTTCCCGTAAGATTCCCTTAAGAGAAATAAGATTATATATTTTTTTCCTGCAGATAAAGAAAAATGAACTAGACAAAACACTTGAGAATTGCTGCAGAGATGAAGATTGCAGCAATGTCCATTTCTGATACGCAACTACAGCAAAGCTTGCTAGTTTGGGGGGAAAAAGATAAAATGAAGAGAGCCATGCTCTTCAAAACTTTGAAAAAAAAAAAAAAAGCCTTCAAAAATTTCTCCCATTTACAGATACAAACAGAAATTTTCACTTGACCACCTCTGAGTTTTCCCATAAAACTGGAAATAAATAAATAGATTATTCTGGAAGAAAAAAAGTAAAATGTATTGGATTTTTTTCGTTAAGAATGAAAAAGCTGGGCATCTGCTATGCTGGTTAATGTAGTATCTGCTTTAGTAAAAGGTTTATGTGAGCTATACCCGCTACAAAGGTTTAGATTTTTCTGTCGGAATTTTCCCTTCCCCTTTGATGTCTCTGACTAAAAATGATTGATTTTTGCTTATCTTGCTGTTTGATGTCAGTTGTGATTCAGCTTTTCAGGAGGGAAGAGCTGTATTTCAAAGACCACATGAGGGAGTTTTGTGCTGTGTATCTGGCTGCAGGCAGATCTCTTGCTAATATGGGACACTTCAGCTTCTTGGTTTTACCTCGTTAAAGG
The DNA here is from genome assembly GCF_011077185.1 of Oxyura jamaicensis. NCBI lineage: Eukaryota > Metazoa > Chordata > Aves > Anseriformes > Anatidae > Oxyura > Oxyura jamaicensis. Next base: position 127,693,793 of record NC_048893.1, read on the forward strand.
AAAACAGTTTCTTCTGCAGTTCTCAACTTCTCTCCAGACGGAAGGAGTCTCTCATTAGCTCAAGGCTTTTTTCAGTGGGTAGTATTTGGAATTTATTGCTTAATAACGGCAGATGCTGAGTGCTGGCACACAGGCATCCCACCCTGTGCCCTGTACACCCTTGGACTGTGTGCTCTGTGAGAGGCTGAGTGGGGGGAAAGCAGGCACGGTTGTTTTATTTACTTTCTGCTTTCCTCTTTTCCCACCTGTGTAAGTGCAAGTTTGGTTAGATCTTATCTGCCATTATATCACAGTAACTCTAGTTCATGTTACAGTGTCTTCCACGTCAGAAGTGTTTGACAAACCCTGCTTATTTTGCATTTTAGATTTCAGAGCATCACCCTTTCTGCTTTACAGAGGGGTGCTTCGCTTTAAGGCTTGCATGTACAAATTCCTTGCAGTTGCATGGACAGGCAGCTGCTGCACACTGCTAGGGATCCTCTGAAGGCCTGTACTTTTCAAGCATTAAAACAAGGTCTCTGGGGTGGATGCTGCCAGAGCAAGACTTTCAGCAATTCATCCACTACCTACTGTTCCCTTGAGGAACTGGAAGCTATTTTTTTGAGGAAATAATACCACACATTTAAAGAGCAATTTGAAGAACCCCACAGAGAGCATGGCAGTCACTTACCGGTCACTCCAGAGAGGAAAATTACACGTTTGAGAGGATGTTACAGGAGACTTGCAAGGAGCAACCCACTGCTTGGGGAGCAATGTCATCTCTCCCTGAAGTGTGATTCAACAGGTGTATTTCAGCTACTTTTCCTAGCTACAGATGGCCTAGCACTGTGCTGGGTAGAGTGAAGTACCTCTCTAGTATGGCTTTTAGCCCCCTACTACCAGCTTTTCCCATTTTCCCAAGTGGCCTCTATGCCAGAGATGGAAATATTTTATATATATATATATCCCCTCTACAGTATCTCATCCATGCATTCACTCTTTCATAAAACTCCAGAGGTCATAATTCAAAGGCAGCAAGGAGTTGAAAATACTGACTTGCTTAAGGCAGATGTGTGCGATGATCATACAGAGCTCTGTCAGCTGGGCAGCGCACTTGAGTTTGGTCAGTGGGAGTAAGTGAAAAAGAGTTAAGGTGAAGAAAGCATGCTGTCTGACAAGAGAAGTAAATGATCAAGTAACTCTCTCAGCACTCCCTAAATAGCTTCAAATAGTTCCAGGAAACATTTGTTTCAACCGAATGGAGAGATGTGAAATTAGACTTGAGAAGAATTAGCTTCTTGGAGCAGTCTCAGTGGAGCAAATGATAACATGTGGTTTTATACGGCGATAGGATTAAAACATATGAGGAATGCAGCTGCTGGGTCGTACCTCTTATTATAACAGCACTACACTCTGGTGCCCTGCGAAACATGGTAAACACTCTGTGTTGGAATATCCATTGCCATCAGCCAACATGCAAATTGTTTCCACCATACGCAGCCCCAGAGGAGATAGTCTTCCATGCTGTGACTTGCATCTCTTCTTCCTAAGTTTAAAAATTTCCATTTTTTTATGGAGCAAATGCTTGTGTTTTGTGGAATTGGCAAGTGCATTTTTAACTGTATGCCCAAACAACTTTTTATAGTTCTGGTCAATCTGCAAATGACAATATGCCAGCCTTCTCCATTTCTTACAGCTAACTTGCTCGTTTCCATTTTTCTTTTTTCTCCACACACACAAAACATTTCCTCTCTAACAAATTGTTTCCTAGCCACAACCACCTTTGCCATTCAAGTGGCAATACTAACTTGTGGGTTGAACCAGATGACCTTAAGGTCCCTTCCAACCCAAACCATTCAGTGATTCTCATGTATCTGTGACCTGTGTCCTTGACAAATTGCACTTTTTCCTCCCAGAGCTAGCCTCTATAACTGCCCAAAATTTCTGGAGCCTCTTCAGTTTCTGCTCACACATATTGTCCAGGATTTTGTTTTTTAGATGTTGGGCATATTACTGCAGACACTTCCCCTCTAACAAACAGAAAGGTGGGAAGCATGGCCCTGTCATCTATCTAACTGATGATCTTCCCAAACCACACAGCTGTACAACTTCTCTAGATTCAGTTGCTTCTTTCCATTAGCCAAGCTTTCAGCAGAAGGCTCCATAACCTGGAACGCTGAGTGTAAGTTAGGTCTCTGGGTATGAGAAGGATTTTAACCTTCTGCCAAGCTTTTTCACAAGATACAGCAGTTATTGCCTTGCAGTGAGTCAAATACACCTGACAGTGCTGCTGATGAATTTATCAACACAACCTGGAGAGCTGCTGGCTGCAGGGATAAATCCCTTCCAGCTGGGGTTTGCATGGTACTTCTTGTGCTGAGTAGTGTTCTCAGCTTAGATTTCTGCTACAGACCATTGGTGTGAGTACCAGGACAACTTATAAGAACATTGTTTTTGTCATCCTCCAGTGCCACTGTCATTGCTGGTCTTCCCAGTTTTCCATCACTGTGCAGTCCTGCTGGTCGCTCTACTGAGTTAAGGGCCACCTTGACTATATTCTGCTAAAGTCCTGGCTAGATACTTCCTTCTGGTTGTTACAAACCATATCACAGCAGTAGCAACATCCCCAAGAAATGCTATATAGACATGCATGTAGTTATGGAAATTTTTGAGTGAATCTTATAATGATACCTGATAATGATATAATGAGTGTTGCTTCACAGTAATTTCTGTTTATTTCTGCCCTTTGCAGGAATATGTCTTTGTCTTACATTGGGTAAGATGTTGGGTAAAAAATACTGTTCTGAAGCTACCTGGGAGGTGCAGGAATATTGGGCAGAAAAATTTATCGTGAATGAAAAAGGTTTATTTATTTATTTATTTATTTTG
>NC_048893.1:127696760-127742064 GCF_011077185.1 Oxyura jamaicensis
CCCCGGGCTGGAGTACACAATTCAATTCCTGCAGGATGTTAGAAGGTCAGGAGTTTAAATAAGTTTTAAAAATGATTAGATTAAAAACAAAATGCTTTCAATGTAGTTTGTGAAAGTCCTTACACTTTGCGTTGCTGGAACTGAGTGAGAAAGCTCAAGAAAGGAAAATGTCATCCTTCCCCATTGCTTATGTGGTACTGTTGAACTTGTAGTTCTGTGAGAGAGGAACTGTGACATACGAAGTCTCAGAGATGTCTGTTCACAGGAATAGCAACATTAATTATTAATGCTGTGGTCCTCCTAAAGGTGTCTTTAGATTTTTGGGTAGTAGTGCATTTACATATCCTCCTCAACTCCACAGCTGCTCCAAAAGGGTTTTAGCACAGAAAAAATTGCAAAGATTTCTGACACATTGGGGGATGAGTTGCTCTACTACAGGGAAAATTGGAAAATCCAGAAAGTTGTTTAAAAATTGAAATTACTTTTAAATTTCATAGTAAATCGCCCATGATTGCTCCCTTCTCATAGTACTGAGTCTATCAGTACTGTTGTTTCATACCTCTGTCCTTATGAGCACGTTAGGCACTAGCATGACATCAGTATCTTGGAAACACCTGGAGATAGGTATGTTGGTCTCATGTGTTAGAAGCAAAAGGAAAAATGTTTTATAGGAAAGCATTATGACAATTGTCTTTATTGTTTTGGGGGAACGTAAGTGAAAACTCATCCAGATGAGTTCCTGTAAGTTAGTTGATCATACTTTCTTCTAGACAGTTGGGCATGAAACATTATGAAAGCACTATTTTCCTTCTCAGGAAAGTGAATAAAGAATGGGAAATAATTGTTTTTGTATGTAACTGTGACCTTTGTTTTTCTCGTGGAACGGTCAAGGATTTTCAGAAGGAAACATACGATAATGATACAGGAGCATAACAGGAACATAACAGGGAAGATGATTTCTTAGTCTGGGGGAGATCAGTAAGCCTGAAATTTTTGAAGAAAAAATTGACCAAAAATGGATTCTTATACGCTAATGACCAGTGACAGCTATAGTTTGAATTTGATTTACTGGGAGGCCTGCACCTAGAAATCCAATACTTGTATACTGTAGTATCAGATGCACTTAGAATCATACCACAGAGATTGGTTAATGGAATTTTCTCCCCAGCATTGAGTTGAAGGCAGGAATGGTCTTCAATAAATGTAAGAATAAGACTCAGTTCTATCAATGACTTGCAACAGAAGCCCTAGAATGCTTTTGCTCATAAATATTGTATACTTTGTTGCATTGTGATGAGGCTTGGTTTTACAAATACCTTATAATCTTTAGAGAAGTATTAAATTATATATATATATATATATACACACACATAGTTTTATTTATTAAATAATGATAAAAAGAGTTACTCCATTGTACAAAGCATAACTAAGTCTTCATGTACAATTTTGGCCAACCATATGCAAGTACAATGACCTAGGGCTGGAGTAGGTCCAAGTAAGCGCTGCTAAAATCAGGGAGGAGGAAGATCAAAAGATTGTAGATTGCTTAGCCTCACAAAAGAAGGACATTGAGAAGGCGGTAGGATTATCCTTTCTTAGAAGGGACCAAATACTAGGGATGAAATGGGAGAGCACAGCTATTTAAGCTGAAGATTTAAAAGGCTATAATGTGTCACGCATAACCTTAGGACAGAAATTAGGAGATGGTTTCCAGCCATGGAAGCAGCAAAGCTCTGAAACTCTTCAGAATGAAAATAATGGGAATAAATGCAGCAGGTTTAAAAAGGGACTTGTCTGGCAAAAAAGCTTGTGACTGTGACCTCACCAAATTTTGCAGTAGTTGGCAATGCCCAGGACTCAGCTCAGAGGTCCCTTCCAGTCCCTGTAATGCAGATTTTGCAGCTACAGTCCAAGCTTGTTTTACTTTCAGGCATACCTTTCTTTTTATTTCCATATGACAGCAGAAATAGCTATCCAGAAGAGCTACCAGCCACAAACAGCATGCACCCAAAACATGTGCTTTAAGCAAGCTGAAAGGATTTCCAGATCTGCGGCTTTGACTTCAGAGGCTGGAACATCATCATAGCACGCTCAGTAGCAGCACCTCCAGGTGCAAGATCCTGCTTCTGAGTGTCTTGACCATGAAATGCAATTGTACAGGAGGCAGAGGCAGCTGACTGTGTGGCAGACTTAGGGATGTGGCTTGCAAGATTCTTGGACAGATGATTACTAAAGCATTGAACTCTGCTTTAGAATAGTGCTCTTCCAGAGTGAGTATGTATGTGTTCAGCACGCTTTCAGAGGTGTGAAGAAGGAACAACTTACCTAAGGAAGGCATTGAGTCTGGCTCATATCAACTTGGAGAAAAATGGTGTGTACAGCTACCTGGAACTGTCAAGAATGGTACAAAATCAACAAATGATGATTCTCTTGTCTTTTGTCTTTTTATATTATTATTATTATTTTCATGTAAGCACCAAGAAAAATTTAGTTTTTTTTTTTCTTTTTTTTTTTCTACAGCTTCCTCTTCTTCATTCTCTGATTCTTGAAAAATACTCGTGTAGGAAGTTAATGGTTTTGGTAGAAAGGAAGTGCATTATTGTGACTGTGAACTACTGTTTTCAGATGATTAACTAACACTGAACAAAGAAACAAAAGAGGCAAGTGAACAACAGATCAAATGTAGCCCTAGAGAGCGTCAGAGATTGTAAGAAGGCTCTCACAAACCAGTCTCCATGGTACACCGTGTACATTTCCATGGCCTTGTTTATACAAAGAAGAATTGAGTAGGCAGCTTAGCTGTTCTCCTTCCTCTCTCTAGGCAGTCTTACATTAGAGGATTTTAATAATGCAATTACCATTGTAGCTGTTTAGCACACCTACAGATTACCTTGCATTCCCCCACCTCTTCCCTAACAGAGGAGGAGCAAAGCAGAGTCTGATGCTTGAGCAGATGAGGGACTGCTGTTCAAAGATTTCCCCTCCTCCCTGCTCCTCACAGCAAGAATAAGCCTGGCTCCATTTTGGGGGAGAGGAGCTGCTTGAAGGAGAGGAAGAGGAATGGCAAGGCTGTTTGCAGAATAGGTCTGGTCTTGCAGAAGAGAATGGGTAGGAGAGACAAAGGCAGTCCCAGGGAAGCAGTGGGAATGGAAAGGCTTCCTCACCCTCACTCCTCCCACTGACTCCTCTTGTCATGCTTTCCAACAGGCATTCAGGTGACACCAGGGTGGACAGAGGAGGTAAGCAATGTAGCTGAACTTAGCCATCCTCCTTTGTGGCCTGATGGCACCTCTGTATTTTAGGGGAAGAGATGTTACAGGCCAGAGCACTGACTGGCACATTGTGTTTCACTGCCTCTAGCAGAGGGTCAGCCTGAGGATGTGCCAAGTCTTCCCAGCAGCTCTGGGTTGCCCCATTCCTTCATCCACTGTCATGGTCCACCCAGCAAGAAACAGCAGGTACTGGTAAACCCAAACTTGAATACGGCTTTTAAAATACCTATCTGTTTGGGAAAGGGGAGAAGGTTGTTATAGGGCTGCCAAAAGTACAAATCAATGTGTCACACAGATGTGGCAGCAGTTCAGTGTGGGGTTGTCACCACAGGCTGGACTGCTGTTGTAACTGGGGCCTTGTCGAGCTGGTGGGATCAGAGATAGCTGTGAAGATAAAGCCCTTCTTCCACAGAAATGAGGGAATATGTACCAAAAGGCTGTGCCAGGAATGAACAGAGATGGCTAATCCAAAAGCCTTGAAGTGTTTGTGAGAAGGGTCATGTGAACCTGAAAGCTGGTGGCACATATCCTGCCCATGGGAGTTGCACTCGCTGAGACGTGTTTACATAGATGACAGTTGTTTGTCCAGATGGCACTCACAGAGCTTTGCTCTCCATTTCCTTGTTACAGTGAAAGCACTGCACATGGATCACATTCAGGAAGTTGGCCCTCTTTATTTTTGAAGAGCCCAAATATTTACGTTTTTCTTTCTGGGTGAAAGAAAACCAGGTGAAATTGCATGAAAGACCATCTATCAAGAGGAATTAAATGAGATGACTCATCAGTCTCCTGCTGATGGAGAGGACAGCTCTGTGGTTAAGCACTGAGGCTGAGGCCAGCTCTGTGCTCCAGACTTGTGACAGCTGGGTCACAGCTGGGGCGTGAGGACATGCATGCATTGATACACATGGCTTCGCTGGGCAGAAGCACCTCCTGTGCAGGTAGTTCTTCTGGCAAAGCTGCAGGTAATGCACTGCTTGTTTCTCTGGCGGTGGACGTTTCAGATGCATAAAAATTCAGTGCTGCAGGAATTGGGGTGTCCCAGCCAGAGGCAGGTTTAGCAGATCAGCTTTCCTATGTAAGTAAAATGTGTGGTAGCCTCAGGGTAGGGAGGTTTAGAAATCTGACTTGGCAGATTCCACATGTATTCATGAGTAAGTTGTAGCAGAGCACTCAAGTGTATGTGATAGCTTTCCCATTAATCTGTTCTTACACACCCCTGAACCCCTGATACCCCACTGATGCATAAGAGGGCTGCAGCACTCATGAACTCAGTTTGTCAATGCAAAATTACATTTGTTCTCAAGCGTCTGGAGGCATTAAAGAGTAGTCGTAGGTGATTCTGTTTGCCCAGCTTGGAGAACCTTAACAAATATTTTGATTACTTCATGCTTCCCAGGCGAGGTGGTCTGCAGCAATTCACCCCGTTAAAAGTCCTTCCAGCTTTTCAATTTTCAACATCTGCTTTAGGCCAGCAATCTGAAGATAGAAAGCACTATAAAAATGCCAACACTTTTAATGTTGTCTACCACTGGACTGGATACACGAGGGTTTATATGCTGTGGCAGATGAAGCAGAATTATCATTTTATAGTGTTAAACCATGGCTCTTTTAAATGTGGTTATTCTGTATGTCTACTCCTTCCTGTCTCCAACAAAAATATTGTAAAGTGTGGTTTGTGAGGGCAGGGAAGACTAAAATTGCTATGAATGCCTTTTCACACTGCTCAAAAGAGAATTGGCTTGAAGACTTAAGCCACAGAACAGTTTATTGCCAAATGCTGGTTAAAGTGCTGTAGGTTTAGTGTTTGGGGAGTGCATCTTTGAAATACTTTTGTGAGGTAAAGGAGAATGCAAGACGATAGCAAAGACCACTGTGAATTCAAAACTGAAAGAACTTGGGAAACCAAATTTTAAATCAAGGAATTATATGTAGTATTAAAGTTGAACACATGGCAGAGAAATGCTATGTATTAATCATGTACTGAGAAATAAATGTTTTGCCTGTGAATCTGAAATTTAACATCCAAAATATAAATATATTGGTTTAAAATAATGACCAACATAAAAGTAGGTTTATATATATATTTTTTTCTGATTTCAACTGTTTTTTTTTTTTTTGGTCTTACTTGTTTTCTAATTACTTCTGGAAGAATAGTATTTCATTTCTCTGCTCGTACATTTAAGGAAATGCTTCTGAAATGCATTGGATGCACCCTACAAATTGTCTCAAAACATCTAACACTTCTCACCATCAGTTCCTTACTCACTGCACCTCTTTCCTCAGATAGCTTCTATTTCTTTTCTTGTTACTGTCTTCCCACAGTAGCATGTAGTTCCCATCCCAGTGTCCTCTCTCTCCTGTCTCACACTGACTGCCCTGTTGTCAATGTGTCTGCACAGCTCCCCATTTGGTGGCAGCGTGAAATGAAGTTTAGGACTTCCTCCAGAGATCTCTCTCCAGCTAAATTCACAGCATGTTGCTCATCATCTCCTCCAGCTTTAGGATGAGAAGCCTGTCGTATTTTTCTTCCTCCAGCTGGGCAAGCAGAGATGTCACAATAAATAAATGTGCAAATGGAAAACAGTCCAGTTCCAGCTGCACTGATTCCCAGTAGATCACCAGAGGATCTGACTAAGCTGAAATCTTGCATGGTCATGATTTTCTCATGAGATTTACCATCATGCATAAAATAATAGGCCTTATATAAGTGAATATACAGTGAATAATATCTTTTTTGAGCCTACCATAACAATGAAATAGCTGCGGCTAATAAGTACCAAGATGCTTAATAAATTATAGTAGAGCTTAAAAATAATATCCTTTGCATTCCAGTAACGATCTTAAGTACTGTTAGAAAAGATTGTGAATTATAAAACTCAGTGTGATTTTTTTTTTTTTTGTTAATCTGATCTTTAGTTCTCTCAGGAAGCATCCATTCACTTTCGAAATCACTGGGAGTCCCATACTTATTTTGCATCTTCTTGTGACATAGCTACCGCTTTTAGGCCAAGGTGGTCCAGCTTCTGAGTTCATAATTATACCTGTTTATGCAGTAAGAGGTATGAGAAAGAGGGACTAGTGAGATAATATGGGCAGTCTTACACTTTTGGAAAGAAATTAATTTCTCATCGGGTGACAGGCCAGCCTCATGTCATTATCTCTCACTACTCAAGCACTGGATGTTCTTCCATGTTTCATTGTTCCATAACCTTTTTGTGTGGAATAGTAGCATTAAAAGGTTCCTAGTGGAGTTAATAAAACAAAATATGGAGCTGAAGAGCTTGGCTCCAATGTGGTCTTTCCTAAGGGAACAAGTCCAGTAGTGAACTGTAAAGGACATGCTGTTTAGAACAGTAATCTTCTCTACAGGACTAGGAACTCTATACTGATTTCTTTTGGATACTCATGAAGATGAACCTATATATTACTGGAAAGGAGGCCTTTAAAAGTGATTTTTTAATTATTTTTTTCCCAGTTTAGATGGACCATACATCACTGCCCAAAGATTGTATAATAATTTTCTGTTTTCACTGCTCTATTTCTTCTAAAAGCTTTTTTTTTGTTGCAATTAGAAGTCTGTAATCTTTTCTTGTTTGTCTCCTTTCTCCTCGGTCCCAAGTACTTTCAAAGGAGTTGAAACATGCTAATTTAGGTCCCGGTCTTTCACGCGTTTATGTACCCCTAAATTTAATGCATGTGGATAATTGCAGTGAGATCAATTAAATTAGTTCTGTATTTAGAAATCAACATATGCATGTATACATTTCTTGAAAAAATAGTTGGATAACATTTCTGAATACAATAGTTGTGCATGCCAAAAAGTTTTTTGTTTGTTTGAAATATACAATGGAAAATGACACCTACAGTATAACCTCCAGTTGGAGTTCAGTGTGCTCCAATAGTTTTCTGGTTGTTGTTCTCATGCAGACTTAATGATGGTTGAAAGCACATCAGTATGAAAATGGCACTGAATTGATAGCACTTATCATAGTCATTTTCTGGAAACAGTTTCTTCCAATTTCTTGCCAGAGATTAGGATCATATGCGGAAAGGAGGGTTATTACTCTACTTGTCAAATTCATGCAGAAATGCACTTGCCATGATGCAACAGTGAATTACTTTTAAGCTTGGCACAAGTGAATAAAACAAAGGCTCAGGGAAAACAGCATTTTAAATGCGAGCATGTGTGGGACCAGCAAAATCTTTAACTGAGAACTGATCTTGGCTCACGGTGTTCTTAAGTGTGTCAGATGGACAGTGCTCACCTCTGCCAGAAGGGCAGTCTTACTCTTTCCTCACTTGATCCTCCTTCCCTGACCCAGTTGCATTGTCTTCAGTATATACAACATAATATTATATATATATAATATTATATGTAATATATATATATATATATATATTTAACCAGATTTATTCTTCTAGCATTTTAGAGAGGAGCAGGTGGAAGAAATAGACTTGACTAGAAAATTGTTATTTTGCCTGTGAGGTATTTCGCCTGTCTCAGGCCATGACATGAAATTGTAGTTTCAAGCTTGTTCTACCAGAAAAGCTAGAGTGAGTAGTTGTCTCTGGATAGTTTTCTACATGAATGTTTGTGCTAGCTTTTGTAAAAGTATTCCAGAACAATTCACTATATAGACTGGTCTTTGCTACTGATAATTTCTTAAATCAATTCACATAGCTGATTTCAAGTGGGCTTTGCAAAGCTAGAAAAAACAGTTTTACCTAAAGTGAACAGTGCTTAATTTGGGTATCACATTGTTAAATACTACTAAACCCTGAGGTGCCGTTTTTGTCACTTTTCACTCAGAATGGTCTTGGAAGCACTAAGCTACTCAAAAATGATGATTTTCTATTGCACTTTCAGAGCTTGAAAACTTTCAGTGCTGAACAGTCTCAGTATAAGTGACAACCCCTTGGAGAATCTGTATTATTGGAACAAAATTTAATCTACCACAGAGAAATAGGAAGTAAAGCCTTGATGTGCCCTTTGGGCCCTGATGTACACAAGTCACAACAAAACATGTTGGGATTATCACATTAGTCATCAAGGCTGAGCCCCTGGGGAAAGCAAAGAGCTAAAATGACTCTTTTCCAATGGGATTCACAGATTACTCTTATTTGACTAACCACAGCCCTATGAAGTATGAGAGTTTTGTGACAAGTGTCCAGGTGGACAGGTCACCTAGGAGGAACCACCGCATGCTGCAGCCACTCTGACTTGGTGTCTCTGCTTTTCTACCAACAGCAGACTGGCAAATCATCCTGCTCCTGCATCAGCAGGCCCTGAACTGCCTCCCATTTAACACAGAGCCAGCTCAAACCCTGACTAGCATTTTAAGTCCAGGTCAGCGCAATGGTCTGTTTCCCCAGGTGTGTGCTTGCCTTGGCATGCAGAAGGGAATGGAGATGGGTGGGGAGAATGAAGGAAGCATTTGTGGGGATAGTTATCATTAAAATCAGTGTGAGGCTTTATCCACTGCTTTTTAAGAGTCTTGGTACAATACAGTTTTTAAATCTAGGCTCACCAGGTTCCATATTTGCCCTGTGTAACCCTAATTGTTGGGGCCACATTTTGAGTACCAAAGTTTGTGCTCAGGGAGCTGACCAACTGATACCAACTCAATGGTCAAACAGGGCAGGCAGTTGCTCCCTAAGGCCCAACAAAGTTATGCCTGGCTGGTGCTTGGTGCTGTGGTTAAAAATAAACACAAGATCATTAGAAGTGTTAATTGGCTTTCTGGAAAACAGCTTGGGGATGGCAACAAGTGTTTTTTAACCCCGCTCTTTCCTCATTTTTTTCTCTCTGTGGAGGCTGCTGTGCAGATTTGTGTTCACAAATGGCATAACCTCCAGCAGGTCTGTTGCAAGGATCACGCAGAACATGGGAGCCTTACAGCAGACCTGCTGCTGTCAGACACGTATTCATGCCCCAGTTCATAATCCTGAATGCCAGGGCCCCAGCTCGCCCCAGCCAGGAGCAGGCAGCTGGGGACACTGGAGCAGGCCCAGCACCAGGCACCTCTCTGGGGATGGGGACAGGCTGAGGCCTGTTTCAGGAAGATTTCTTTCTGCTTTTGTCTGAACTGAAGAAGTGATGCTGCCTCTTAGGCACAGTGACAAAGTGGTTAAACATTCAGGAGGTTAAACTGATTTGCCAGCCTAGTGATTTCATCCTGTCAGTGCTGAAGTGCCCCCCCTCTGCTGTGCTCTTCCTGCAGAGAAATGTGTCACTCTTGGTGTCTTCTGGAAGCAGGGTCTACTTGTCCATGGCATGAGATAGGCACAAGTATTTCTCATAAGTGGTTGCTTGTGCTAATTGTTTTACTTACAGGCTTTATGCTATCTGATATAGCCTTAGTTTTAGGATGTTTGTAATGTGACTGCCATTTTCCCATCAGTCAATCTTGTCCATGTTAGGCAAACATGAAACTTTGTGTCAGGTAGAATTGAGTGGCTAGATTTAACACCAGAAGCTGAATGTTAATAATTGTGTCTGCCATGCCCTACAGGATCTGGCATTTAGTAAGTCAGCAGTGAACCTCATAGAAAACCTTTTCTAAATGTACAAATAATAAAAAGTCAAATGAAACTTGCAAAAATATCAGGGGCAGCCGTTCCCTCAGGTAAAAGTATGGTGATATCAAAGTAATTGATGATGCAAAAAAGCAAAACATCTTCAAAGAGGTTCAGACCCTTTGCTTCTCACACATCATTGACTTTGGTGTCTCCAAGGGGTGTTTGTATTGTGACTTTCAGATAACAAAAAGTTTTTTAGTCCACTGTTAATATAACATAACACAGATGTTCTTAATTAGCTTAATTCTGAAGGGAGCCTGTAGACTGTGTTTGCACCACGATGATCAGAATGGTGTGGTGTCACTGCTGCCCTTTAGGTGAATGTTATGGTGTAACACCAGTCCCTTAACTGGCCTGATATTTTTTTCCTTTTTTTTTTTTTTTTTTTTTTCCTCTCCCCCCTCCTCCCCCGGTTAGTTTTCAGCAAGTAATTTCCTTTATCACACAGTCACATGACTTTTAGCATTGCATAGAGGAAGAGACTGGGAATGTAAAGAGAGAAGTGTTGGAAAGGTGTCACCATCGCATTAGGATACTTTAGTTATGCTAAAATGGGCTGAAACAAATCAGGAAAACATCTTCATTAGTATCTGGCCTAGCTGTGGCTCTCAGTGGAGAATAGGCAAACCTGTGCACAGAGGTATCCTTTCCTATATTCCAGCAGACATGCCTGTGTAAGCAACCTCTTGTGAGGAGATTGCATTTTGTACACTGATCTCATACTACTCTGGGAAGGCAAAGTGCTTGAGAATTACTGTCTCCAAGTATGCAGTTGGAGAGGTGAAACAACAGCGTGGTAAGAGCACTCCATGATATGCTTCTGGTGACTGCTCTCCTAGCAGTGCATTCCTGGCATATAATTCCCATTGCATGATCTGCCAAAGGACTGCCAGTAGCATTTCAGTTGGCAGGACAGTTTGTAAAGGGTTAATGAAGCATCAAAGCTCATGCTTTAAGCAGCCAAGAGAGGAGCCTTTCTCCTGTGTTTCTTGCATGCCCTCACTGTTTTCAATCCACTTCTTAGCACTGGAGTTGGCAAGTGAAACTTGGGGACTTTATAGCAATAGGGAAAGAACAGTGAAGTATGTTAGCTTAAATCACAGTGCTGCAAACAACGTTATTGTCATTCCCAGTATCCTCTTGTGTTGAAGAATGACTGAGCCCTTTGTCACTGCTAGTTCTGTCTCCCTTTCTGCAGATGTCTGAGTTTTCTGTGGTCTCTATTTCGGATTTATATTTTGGCATGTGAGATGTTCCTAGACGCTGGAGATCAGGCAGGAATACATCTGCAACAAGGATCAAGTAATGGTGTTGGAGATTACATGGCAGAGGAGGGTGGGGAATGCTCACCCATATTCCAGGAAGGACTTTCAAAGGCTTCACTAGCAACATGCATGGCTGTTGCAGGGGAGCAGTATGTCTCTGCACTGGGAGGAGTTGCATGGTGTTACTTGCTTTCAAGCACATGCACCAAGCACTGGAGCTGACGTGCCATAGTAGGATTAAACTATGTTGCTCATGCATGAAATACAGTCACAGGGGTGAGGGAGAAGAACATCGAAGTGAAATGTAAATATTGTGCTCAATGGTCCATATCCATCATTATGTGCCAGCATCGGCCAGTGGCAGGATTTCAAAGGCTGATGGCAGTAGTGGAGAAATTTCTAGTTATTTGAGAGTGTTTAGGAGCCAATCCTAAAACAGGAGTAGAATGTAGCTCCTGTCCAGTCTCCAGGAGTTGGTGTGGTATGCTCTTTGGAGAATGGATACAATGTGGTTGTTTGTATTCTGGAGGTGGACTCTGAGCCTTGTAAAACAATGGATAAAAGTAAACTGAGTTCTGCATGTTTGCCCTTACTGCTGTAGAACAGGCACTGATGTCATCGGTTCCTTGCAATTTTATGTGTTTCATTTCATATTAATTATTAATTTTGCCATACATATACCAAAACCACTGTTGTTTCCCCCTTGAATCATCAGCTTTTGAACTTTTTCTCTTTAATATTCTGATACCTTTCTTCTTCAGCATATTCATCTATTCTGGACTGCACTTTTCAGGAAACATCTCATCCCCCATATTCCTGTTTCTTTTCTTTCTTTTCTTTTTTTTTTTTTTTTTGAACATTCTGGTTGCAAATGTGCTATGATATAAATGCATTTGCATGAGCAAATGCTTATTTTTTTTTCATTGCTAAAGTACTTTAGGACTTTGGTAGATTGCTATCTTAGCCAGATGCTTGCAAACTGATGTGTTTCTGGAGAATTGTTAGGAGGTTGAGGCTCACCTTTTAAGACAACACTCACTCGAGTGAACAGCTGTTCCTGAGTGTTAATACTCAGGAGCAGGGGAAAAAGCAGGGTAAGGATGCCTTCAACAAAACAGCAAGCACTTATGTGGGAGGACAAACCTAATTTCTAGTGCCGGGTTTGTTCCTGTGTCTTCTCAATGACTTTTTGGTACAAAAACTGGTGGCAGTCTTGTCAACCATGACAGGAACTCAGATATATGCCAGCTGAGGATAATATGAGCCCCCTTGTCTCACTTAGTATTGCCTCTATGCTGTATTCCCTCACATCACAGCTGTTCAGTCTCTCTATTTGTTGGATTTAGTTGCCTGTGGTGCCCACTCACTGTCATAACTTTGTTTTCCAAACCTCATGTTCTTACCACCACTATGTTTTTTTTAAGGAGGAAAAAAAACAGAATCAGTCATTTGCCCTTAAATGAAGGATTTTCCAGAAGTGCATTTAGCATAGAGAACATCAGTCTTAATTGCCACTGATCTCTTGGATAAGAGCATTTAGCCATTAGCTGTATAGGAGTTTACTTGCGTGGCTGTTGGCATCTTGCCTTACAACTTCTGTTTTCAAAGAGATAATATTTTTTATGCAGTGTTGGGAAGCCCAATTACATGGTAGCTCTTCAGGAATTCAGTTTCAAAGCACCATGATTTAATTAGACAAAAGGATTCCCATATTTTTGATAAACTTGCTAAGATGGAGAAAATACAAGACAGAGGTTCATAACAAAGAATGCATGACACAAATGACAGCTCCATCTCTTAGTTTTATGTGGTGGTGCTTTAATGTCTCCATGGTTGTCCTGACACATTGCTAATAAGCAGTGAGCATTTATTGGTGTTTACAAGTCAATCTCTTCCTTCCTTTGATTTGCAGGTGGTTTCAGTCTTTTGCACCATTTTGGATATCTGGAAACAAGCACGTCTATATATTTAGACTGCCAGGAACCAAGCTTTGAAAGTCTAAAAATACAGATGTATCCAGAAGTTGAAAGGCTTACATTTTTTTTTATTTTTATTTATTTATTTTTTTTTTTTTAAATGAAGAACCTAGGATGAAAATCTCAGCTATTGTGTAGGATTTCATCATCCACCAGTCTTTGAAAATAAGTTGTCATAAACCCAGGTTTTTATTAAACCTAATCAGGACTAAGGCATGTAGAAACAGAAAAGTAAATCTTGCACAAAATGGGAAGCTGATTACATTTATTTGACCTCATCATTCTTGAGTTCTCTTTACATTTTTTAAATATTAAGCTTGCTTTAATTTCACTTCATTGGTTTCTCTGTTACTGCTCATTAGCTGGACTACGATGCAATAATATTTTTACTTCACTTTGTTTAAGTTTATCTTTCAAATGAAGTGGAGTTCTTTTGCTCCTTACTGTTATGGACAAAGTGCTGAAATTTGAACTTTCAGGCTTGTGCTTCGTTGTATTTAAAGTTGCAAGTACATCTCCCTACCAGGATATTTTCCAGCTGAAATCATTCTTGGCGGGGCTGGATGGTTCAGAATGTAAAAGATGCTATGTTTTATAAAACAAAACCAGTTTCTATACTGCATCTTCTTTTTTCAGTTGTCCCCAGTATAAATTAGAGGAACTTAATTGAGATCAGGTTTTACTTAGAAATCATTTACCATGGTGAATTACAACATGTAGATTACCAATATTTACACATATTTAGTATTTATTATGTTTATACCAAAATAAAGCCAATGAATTAATAGCAAAAATTAATTAAGTGGTAGGGAAACCTAATGAAAAATAAATGAGGCAAGTTCAGGAACCAGCAGCTCAGCTTTTGGGGTAATATTTTAGGTTTTGTATTCTGGGATGGAGTTAGTTGAAAACAAAATAAAGGTGGTGATTTCCCTATTTGATTGACCCAGGTGATTTTCTCTTACTTTAGAGGAGCATGATTCATTTCAGAAGATAAGCAGGTTTACATATGAGCGGGATTTACAGTATTGAATATTATTTGGACATGGGTTTGGAAATACTTTAAAAGGAGTTTCCTGATTACGTGTCAAGAATGAACACTAAGTACATAAACATGACCTTCTCCGCCTTCACACTTTTTCATGATAACAATAAAGCCCTTTCAACAATGTGTGCTGAGAGATTATTGCACTTCTCGGGTGTCTCAAGTCATTGAACCAAATATGTAGAATAAGTGATACGGCAAGACTACCTAATGTTGCTGACAGCATTCACCCTTTTGTCACCAGAAATGTTTAGAATGAAGCATACAAATTAAAAACGCTAGCATATCTCATTTAAAGAGACATTGCATGAGAAGAACTTGCTATCAGCTGCGAAATGATGGCCTAGGATATCTGTATACTTTTAAAGTTCTGTGAGGAAGCAGGAAATATTTTCATTCCTAATAGAGATTTTTTTCATTCTGAAGGTTCAAATGTTTCAGTCTCCCAGAGCATTTTAATATTTTTGCTGCAGGATCTTAGACAACACGAGGCCACGTGCAGGGAAGTTCTGTCCCTGTACTGCAGCTCTTTCCCACAGGTAATGAATTACTGATGACGCTCATTATCTCTCTGAACTGTTAGGAAACCAAGTGGTGTATCTGGGTGAGATTATTCAGATTCACTAATGATAAATTCAAAGAATTCAGAAATTTTATTCTTAAGTGCAATCATGTTATTAACTATTATTTCAACCTCTGCAATTTTTTTCAGTTTTGTGAGGCATTGAGAAGCATGAAGTACCCAAAAAGTGGTAACAAACACCATGATATTTTTTTCAGCAAGCTTATTCTCCATGATTTACAACCCAAGTTTTTCAAGATTTATGCAAGTACTTGAGGATACTTGCTTGCAACGGGATTCACTGAGGACTCATGTTTTTCTTATTGCTACATACAAAATGAAAAATGCATTCCTCTGCCAAAAAAAAAAAAAAAAAAAGAGGAATAAAAAGAAAATTATGTAGTACATACCTTTGTTAGAATTAGATGCAAGAGTTAAATGGAAGTATGATTAAAGCTGGTCCAAGATAGCTTTCCAATCTTTCTCCTGAGGAACTAATAGCTACATTTGTAAACATCCCAACCCAGATCCTTCAGTGGACATCCTTTTCTTTGGGCACATTGCCCAAAGAAGGCACTGCTTAACCACCCCTTCTTCTGCCACACCATTTGTGCAGAGGCATATCCCATTTTGTTGTCATTATTACAGGGAGAAGCGACAAGAGGCAGAAGGACAAGACTGTTAGCTGGGGATAGGAGCACCCAAGTGTGATCTGAGCCCATCTGCACACACATAAAATAGATGTATGATCTGTGTTTAAATATGGTTTTAAATTGTTTTTGTAGGCAGCTCAACTGGCTGAGCGGTATTCTTATTTCAGATAAGTTTTCAACTTCTTTGCTGGCACTGGTACTCATGGCAAACTAATTGAGAAAGGTAAACCCCTTTTTGAAGAAAAATGAAGTGATAATTTTCTATCTGTGTGAATTCTTTGTATCAGACATGTTAGCTCAAGCAGGAGCTGGTACTAGCAGTGATGGGCTGAGTAGGAGAGCACTACAGCTTTTGGTGGCACTTCAGCGTTAGCTGTATCTTGGAGTTAGATCCTCAGCTGCTCAGCTTCAGTTCACTGTCTTCTGACTTAGGTAGATCAGTTTAAAATACAAGGTTTAGTATGTTGCAAAACATGTTCTGGCAAAACCTGCTTCAGCAGCATTTAGGAAGTTACTGGTCCCTCCCTCCCCACTCCACCTGCCAGCTGGAGATGGATGCCCTCACTCCAGTGTGAGCAGAAGAAAGCTCTGTCAGTTGGGTGGAAGCTTTCAAGTGTTGGCATAAAAATGCCAGTTTAAGCTCAGAAGCCAGCACTTCCAAATTGGTTTTGGTGTGAGTGTTCCTATAATGGAAATAACCACAGCTGAGGTTAAAGCTGTGCTCATACCACTTTCTGTGCTCAAACTGGGAAGAGGTGAACATAAAGGGAAAAGGAAAGTGAGTAGTCCTCACTGGAGGACAGGCTGGTTAGCAGAGAATTTGTTATGGCTTTGGTTGTTCAACGTAGATGGAAGATGGCTTAATTAAGTATTTGTTTGAACTTTTCCTTTAATAGGGTATTTTTGCTACATAGTTCTTTAATTGGCCTCAGTGTTTTTATTAAATAGAGACTTGTTACATAAAACAAGTTGGATTACAAGAAAAAAAAAACTGAGATGAGTAAGGAATTGGCTAAATTAGTGCTGAAAGAGGAAGTGTTAGGTGGAGGGAAATTACTAGTGAAATTCCTGTTGGTCTTGGGACCAATTTAGTAAAGTAGACATTTGGAATACGAGAAGAACTGTACTAATGAAATATGCTGATGACTCAAAGCTTAGAGTTGTGATCAACAAAAAGGGGAATTAAGATATTCCTTTCTTAAGGGGAAGGAAAGACTGGATTATTTTGTGAATCAGACACATGGAAGTGGTGTGATAGGAGGAACAGGATGCCTTTCTAAGGAGGTGAGATTCAGAGTTTGGCTGTTTGGTTTAAAAAAAAAAACAAAGCCTGGGATGATTTGATTGCTACCTGAGGATATGTATTTCCAAATGCTTAAGACTGTTTCAGTTAAAGGACAGTATTAGCATATGAACAGATGACCTGAAGGAGTGCACACTTAGACTTGAAATTAGATTAAAAAATGCTAACCATCACAGGAACAAAATTCTGCAACACCTCCTCAGTGAAAGGAGTGGAGACACTTACCTAGTACTGCATGTGCACTTAGATAACTTGCAGAAGGTTTTGTAGGATGTGGATGTTTATGACTGTTGGAGACTGGGCTCGAGATGCAGAATTCAACATTCTTTTTCCTGGCTAGGAAAATCTGGAAAAAATACTATTGACGTTATCGTAAGTTCTGTTCATAAGCTCCTCAAGCTGCTTGCTTCAGAGTGTGATCTTCTCTCTTACTTCTGGTAATTTCATTAGGTCGTGAACAAAGCTGACGTTCATTTATCATTGGCTTTCAAAATCCACAGCCCGCTGCTCTGAGTTGTGAAAGGTCACACCTCTCTCAGCTGTTGTCTCAGGTTGTTGGCAGTGCTAGATCAAACACCCTGCCACCGATACGCGGTGAGTCACCGCTTTACGAGTGCTCTTTGCAGTTCAAAGAGCTAGGGATTTACCAAAGTTTCTATCAATAATCTTGTACTTACGAGATGAAGATTCCCTTGCAGGAAGGTGGCTGAGCATTGTGAACTAACCATGTGGCCACCTGGGCTCAGCAGGAGGGGGGTGACACCAGCCCACTTGAGACGTGCTGACCCCGCTTCCGTAGGGTGAAACATCAAAGAGAGGTCTTGGATGCAGCTAGGTGCTGCCGATTGCAATGACAGTGGAGAACAGCCAGTTAAAATAACGTGTGGATTAGGTCAGATTGCATTTAGATCAGGCAAACAGCGTGTTTGTTCTGCATGATTCCCAAGGCTGCTCATCAGAGAAGTTGCAAGTCCCTGGGTCTACCTGGGAGCACAATGGCTCCAGGAGGGGATAACAGAGTTTTGCTGATTTAGGAGAGGTTTCTATTAGTCTTCTGAATTGACTTTTATAATTTAATGGCAAAATCATGTGATCCCTTTAGCTGCAGGTGCAACCATATTTCTGGGAACTCTGGTGAGCCACTGGCTTCCCGTGCAATCCTTACCTGGCCATTCTGTGTGTATGGCGCTCCTGATGCCTAGCAAAAAAATATCTACAGGGGTGAGGCCAGTGTTGTTTTGTTTTGTTTTCCCCACAGGGTTTTCCAGTATTTTGAGTAGAAGCTCTGACAGTATTTTCACTGTAAAGATGTTCCCCTTGACTTTGCATTTTGATGATCATTTCCCCACACCGCACACAGGTAGTTTCAAAAGGATTTTGCATGCTCTGACAACTGCACACTCTCACCTGTGCTGAGCAATGTCTCTGTGTGTGCATACTGTACATGTATGTGTCCACAGCAAGAGAGATTTTGGTCAGAGAAGTCTTATATATTGGGATGTATTTCTGCTGTAGTTCTTGATGGAGGCGAAGACTGCTTTTCCCCCTCCCCATCCAGTATGGAAGGTAAGCTATGAACAAGGCAGGCTGCTTGATATGCTGAGTGACAGCTATCCAGAAAGGTGTCTTGACAGCCTATTATTTCTCCAAAAAAGTCTATTCAGAGGAATAGGCCACATTTTCAGCCTTTCACTGCATTTTAAAATGGAAAAAAGATAGCAACACTGACTTCCCACAAGATGGATGCTTATGGTTTATGCACACCTCTAATTCCTGGGAGTTTTGTAAGAACTGTAACATGAACGTTAAGTACTGTATTAGAAAAGTTTTGTTGACTAAAGAAAGTGAAACATTCTTAACACTTAACCAGCTCTGTTACCTACTGCCTATCCAGCTCTGTATCTGAATGCCTATCTATCCACCTGAATGATGCTGTTGAAATTACACACAGTGATGAGCTTAAATGACAACAAATAAAATGAAGTACCTTTCAATTTGTTTAATTAAATGGGCAATTATTTCTCTTTTTTTGTAGTTGATTTGGAACTCTAAGTTAATGAATCTTCAAATTAAATTGTCTGCAGTAGGGAAGAACTAACATATTGACAAATTTGGTAATTTTTGTTTAAAAACTATATTTAAGATAATTTCTTAGGGGATGGCATTATAAAAAAAAAAAGAAACACACACCACACACACACACAAAAACTTTGATTTTCAATCTGACTGTTTTGTTTCCTGTGTTACTTGTGGCTACCTGCACTCCTGGGCAAGGCCCAATTCAGACATTCCTACTGATGCTCAAGATCATTCTACTTCTGGGTTTCTGTAGATGTGTACTGTTTCTTGCCTGGGAATTTTGTCAGGGTAACAGTTGCAGATTTTATTTATTTACTTATTTATTTGTAATTCCTTAAAGTGTGTCACAGCCTGAACTGAACTGCCACATAATTGTGTGGCACCATATCCAGTTAAATCCACAGCTTCCCTTGAGCCTTTGTGACTGCACCACAGTTTTGGGTAAATGAAGATAAGCTCCATATATGTGCTTGTGTGTTCACTGACACCTTAAAGTACTGGTGGGTTTATTCAGCTCTTAGATTTACTACTCCAGAACTTGCTGGGCAATGCCACATAGAGCCAGTGGGTCTGATGCTTACAGGAAATGCATCTGCTCTAAGCAGTGAGTATACACATAGATCTAGAAAATCCTGGATTGTGGAATAACTTCCTTTACGATTGTTTTGTGGTAGCGGTGAACTAATTTGGGGTAGGACTGTGGTTTGCAGTGAGATGTTCTTGGAAACTCTTAAAACATCCTCAGGAACTTCACCACGTGGTTGTTATATTGGACAAGTTGCATTATCAAGGTAAAACCAAAATGTATCCAGTCTGTTACTAAAGCAGTCATCAGTCAGGTTTGGCATGCACTTCCAGGTGCATAATTATCGTTACTATTGCCTCTTCCTCTGGGCTATTAAGGAACAGTGTTCTTACTCATTCCCCCCTCTAATGTGTTATGTAAGTGAAACAGCAGCAAAGTGTACACAGAAGGGGAAATGTAAGCTAAGATGACTGTAGTTTCAGCATTTTAGCAGTCATCACTGACATCAGCACTGCTGTGGTGTTTTTGTGTATGTGCACATGATGTCGCAATCCTAGTGATCAGTGGGTTATTAGCAAAGAAGGATTTTGCTTCAAATGCTCCCATGAGCAGAGGTGTAAATGCATCTCTGTTCAAAGCAAAGAAAGAAAGGCTCTGATGAGGCTGACTGAGCTTTGCCATGCAACCTTAACAGCTGTTTTATAGCTAGCAACTTCATCAAGTTGCTCTGAATTTCTCCATTTTTCCTCTGTAGCTTTTAAGCCCTTGTGATAATTGACAGTTTGTAATGTCCCTCTTGGAATAACTGGAATCATCTGGCTGTAGAAAAGGACTTACTTGCTGTGGGAGAAGCAGAGAGACTGTTACAACAGAACTGTGTAGGACCCAGTACACCATGACCTGGGTGCTGCTCAGCAGTGCTCTCTGTGCTGCTGGCATGTGAGTGATTAATTAATGCTTATTAAAAAACAAACAACAACAACAACAACAAACATGCATTGTAAGAAACAGTCCTGAAGTTGTTGTTACAGCTTCACAAAGCCACCAAGTGTGAGGTTTATTCTGCATGCAGATAGGTGCCTGAAACATCACGGCAGCTGTCACTCTTCATTCCTGCTCTGACAGCTCTACGTTCAAGATCTGCTTGAAGAGGAGGGAGATTAAAGGAAGATTACAGGGAGTTTGGGGATCCATGACTGGTTTACCGTGAGGAGAAACACAGGATTAGACCAGACCTATCCAGCAGCACAGAGACCCCATAGTGGTGTCAGACCTCTTGGCAGGCAGGTGTGGGTTAGTGCTTTGTACTGTATCCATATGGCCCGTGATAGATCTTGGTGCTAACCCTAAAGCATTAGATTGAATATTGCTTCCATTTCTTAAATTATAATTTATATTAACACTGGACACATCTGTGCCCAGTCTTCTTTCTTATTTTATTGTTTGCCTTAACAAGTTAGTGTGGAAGTGGGCTGTAGAGTTTAGGTAATTAGATACAGCATTTTCCTTTCCAATTCACACATTTAATTTTGTAATCCAATGCAGCTCAGGGAAAAAAATAAAACATATACACCTATTGCTAGTCTAACAATGACACCAAAATCCTATATAATACTTTACCTCAGAGCACCTCTGTAGGAAGTAATGTTGCAGCATTGTACCAACAATATAGCAAAACTCAATGAAATACCTTAGGGACCTTGTTTATTTTAAAATGAATTGTGTTTCACTTATTCTCCCTGTCACACTCACCAGCACCAATGTACATGTGTCTAAGTAGTCAGTCTAGCATTCAGGCATGAAGATGAGTGCATCCAGGTGGCCTGGCCAGGTTTCCTTGCTATGACACAGATCTCCTGAGTTCTTCATTGTCTGGTGACCACAGCTGGTTTTGGTAGTGTCTTACATATTATGGGACATGGGACATGATGCTTCTTCAGGTGCTGTTGCATGACTGGGGGGTATGTGAAATGTGACATGAAATTGATTCTATTTCCACAAAAAAAGGATTTGGTTCCCTTATACATAGTGTGGCATCTGGAGAGCTTATTCATAGTGCACAAAACTAATCTGCATTTCTTTTTGCATATATAGCAGCTACACATGTACCTCATACCTGGAGAATAGCACCTGGATGATGCCCAATGAAACAAAACCTTGCTAATGCAGTGGAGCTCTGTCAGAGGGGAAAGTAGTTTCAGTGTAAAAGAAAACTGTCATACCCACATACTCACAAGCACCAAAACCATGCCTGCAAGTGGTTTGTTTGGCATTCAGTTACCACGTCCATGTGATCTGGCCTGGATTATGAATGTCAAAGGATGTAGGTAAATCCTCATCACCTGCCTTGGGTCCATTACATTTGTGACCATCCTCTGCTTTCTGATATGCTGTTTGTAAGCTGACAGGGCTTGTGAGCTTCCCTCTCTCCATCCTACCCCACCTCCGTGAGTCATCAGGAACTCTGTGGAGGTACTCGCTGCCTCTTGTCTCCACTGTGTGGGTGTTGATATCTGCAGCTCTGGTCTGTCATCCCACCCAATGGCCTCAAGGGCTATTGGCTTGAACGAAGGGAAGCCAAAACCATGATAGAAGCTGCTTAAAGGGTAAAAGTTTGGTGATTTAATTGTTCTCTATTTGTAATTATGTATACATAATTTACATAATTTTTAGTAATACCTAGAAATACCAATTAAATATTCTTTGAAATGGTAGGACTAATAATGCCTTAATGAGGTGCAGATATTATTTACCTTGTTTTATAGAATAGTAAGTGAAATCATTATCCCTAATTAGGGGTAAGGCTCTGAAAGGTTTCATATCTCTTTTTTATGAGAGGCAGCCTACCAGAACACCTGAAAATAGAGTTTCTTGCTCAAGAAATAGCATCACAAACATCATGGGAACGTTTGTAGTGTTCAATCCTTCAGCAGGATTAGGGAATCAAAGTCTACTTTTTTTAATTTTTTTTTTTTTTTTTTTTTTTTAGAATAGCTTGCACATTTTTGTCATGTTAACAGGCCAAAAACTGTAGACTAATGGGTAGAAATATCTAATGACTTTACATCAAAGGGATTAAAGGGAAAAAAAAACGTTTCCTTAGGTTAAGAACTGCTAATTAATTAAATTATTAGAAAAATGATTAGATTTGTGTGTGTGTGTGTGAAACATATACAATGAAGATGTTTCTAATTCTTAGTCTCAACTGCACTACACCAAAATGCACGTTGGTGTTTTAATAAAGCTTTTATCACTCAGGAAATAACCCATTTGCAGTGTGCGTCCATCCCGGGATGCAGCTCTGGAGAAATGTGCTGGGTACTGTAACATATACACGAGTCCCCAGGAAGCACAGAGGTAATTTCAAGTCATCCTTGACCATTCAACCTCCTTCCTCCGGTGGCAGCTTTGGGTCGTTCTGCAGTATTTATTGTTTTCTGTTGGTCAAGCAGTTGATTTCTCTTTGTAGAAATACATTTTATGGTGCAACATGGAATTGCACTGAAAATGCCTAGGCCAAAGTCATGGTGTGGTTTTAAAACTAAGCAATCTGAAGCTGGGCAGCTGATGATGTTGCTGCCCACAGCCAAATCCAGAGAGCACTCCTGAAATCCACTCGCAGCCTTATGCCTGGTCCCCACTGTACCTGTTTTTACTGGACTTTACATGTTTAGAAAATGTGTTTTGAGTGTTGCCACAGTTTGTGGGAATGCACTGATCTCTAACACAGCCACATCTGTCCAGAAACAGGGCTTGCAGGCCAGGCCTCATATCCTTCCATCTGTAGTTTGGAGCAACCGTGTGCTATGTCAGTGCTTTCAGTATTTTTTTCCTAAGCATTGTGTGCACAGTGTTTTTGAGACAATTATGACTGTTATCTCTATGGAAATGTCAGACTGATAGCTAACTGAAACGTTTAGAGAGCAAAGAGCTATTTCAATTTGCTAACAATAAAGCTATCACTTTCCCCAAAGAGAGAGTCGTGTCCTCTGTGAAAGTGCAGCTGTTGGTTCCTCTGACCCCTTTCTCCTCAGCGTCCTGATTTAGTCCTCTCCCGCCTCTCGGATCACAAGGACCCAGTTTCACACCGCTTCATCCATTGCATCCTGCGGATAGCAGTTCACCTTTGGGGGCCAGCTCTCTCTGTGAGCCCACAGAGGGGGATGTCAGGAACTCGTCTGGACTTCCCACGGGGCAGTAAGTTGCTGAGGCTGATCCTGGACTAGCTCTCAGCTGTGTTTATTAGCAGATACTTTTGGATTTCTTTTTAAAGAGCAACAAAATGTGACACAATGGTCAACTGTAAGCTTGCACAATATCCTTCACAAACTGGTTACACTGTGATCTGTGGAGAAAATCACTGCAAATCCTCTCACATCATGCAAGGTCTTTTCTTTCTGTGCATGGGAGCGCTGCATAAGGATGTCACTGGGATAGGCCTGTCCCCAGGTTATCTTCTGTGCACCCCTGCACCTCCGCCTCTAGGTCAGAGTCTCTGGGCAGGGGGAACAGAGCATTATTGGCAGGGTCTGAAATGTTTTAGTTAAATTCTATGTGCTGGTCGTTGGCTGAATGTGGATCAAAGTTGTGTTTTGAAAGATTGGAAAAATCTGTGTGCCTTCTGACTGTTCCTAGGGGGTGAAGTTAAATTTACTTAACCTCTGTGTAAGACCTTCTGTGGAAGATTGACTGATCTGACTGATTCACTGTGATCTGACTGATGTGCTTTACAGGTATAACTTTAGCATGTTAGCCTGCATTTATGAAGCAATTGAATGTGGTATGTACTTGTTGAAGTAACTAGCACAAATCTCCTGAGGAATCAAGTGTACTGAGCAAAAGCTTTATATGACAGGCCAAGTATGTACTTCGAATCCCAAGACTGTGCCATATTAGAAATCCTCCTTTTAGTTCTGTTAGGTTTCAAATTTTTGTTTAGTCAGTGTGAATTTGGAAACCACTGCAGGAGAGCTAATGGAACAAGAAAGCAACATGGTGAACTGCTCAGCAAAAACCACCGCTCTGGAAACTTTTCTCCACTGCATCTCTAAGCACTGCTCGCTTTGGGAAGGTGGCTGTTTCCTGCTTAGCAGCTCTGCTTTCTGTGTGCTGTGCTTACTGGTGGCAATTTTGCAATAATTACTTCTTGCATGCTTTCAAGCTCCAAAGCACGTCCTTGCTGCTGTTACATCTCTTTGTCCATGGACCCAGCAGAGCCACTGGTATGTGTGCTGCACTGTCAGGCATGCTCAGCAGAGCTCAGCTCTGAGTTTTAGGTGCAGAGATGTTGGAGGATGCTCTCCTTGCAGGGAATGTGCAGCCCCAGAAGATGGGGTGGCAGCAAAATATGGCTTGAGAAGAAAAAAGCCTATAGCTTCCAATCCCAGGTTTAATCTGGGAGCTGGCAGTTAAAAAAAAGCACCCATTAGCTTGGAAACTGAACAAATGTGCTATGATAATTAGTGAGAAACAAAGAATATGGGGCCCCTGGATACCATTTTAATTAAAATTATTTTTCAGAGGAGAACAGCGCTTTAAAAGCATGCTATCTTGGCAGCCCGGAGAGGGGTATTAGTAGCAATATGAACTGGAAACTCTGACAGTCACCTTTGGAGAAAGAAGAGCTCAAATTGGTGGGCACAGTCAGATATGCCCTTTCCAGATCCATTTGGAGCTGTAACGAAGTTACTTCCCTGCTACTGGAAGCTACTGATTTCTCAGTTGAGTAATTGAATATGCGAGCACTTATACTTCACTGTGATAAAATGGGGTTGCTTAAATCACCCCGCTGAGGGTGATTTCCGACTGAGGTAGGGTAGCTAGTAGTTGTGGCCAGTAGCTGTTAAACAGCTTTCACTTGATTGCTTATAATTGCCTAATTATAGTTTGAGTATATTAAAAACTATACTTCTACTTAAACTAGCATTTACTCATGTTAGAGTTGTGTCTGCTGCCTTCATTATTATTATTATTTTTTTTAATAACAAAGAATTGCATGCCTTTTATTCTCAAACACTGCTGCTTCTATAAGTTGCAATATTGTACATGAAGGAAGAGCAAAACCTGCTAAAATGTGGAAAATACTGGTGACCAGAATCAAGATCCTAGGGCAGTTTGTCTTTCATTTATTTCATCAAAAAATTGGCAAGTGTATCAAAGAAAATATTTATCTTTGTTGTTTGTAATTCCAAGGGCCCCCTTGCCTACTCCTCCAGACTTTTTCTTCATTTTTGCTGTCAGTCACCAGGGCTGTGGCTTTATGAGCCTCTGCTGGCTGCCTAGACTCTGGCATTGTTTTGTTTCTCCTTTCTTGGGGCCCCTGACTCCGGAGCCTCCAGCTTTGAAGTGGCAATGCTGGTAGGAAGCCTTAACTTAAACATCACCAGTTTTGTCCTGTCCTTGTCCACAGCCACCCTGACAGCTCAGAGGCTTCTCTTCTTGTTCACTATGTACTGCCTGCCCAAAGACACAGATGTTTGGATTATGCCAGCATTGGTAAAATACATACGTGTGTTTATCCAATGCAATTTGGTTATACTTTAAAAATAATGACTGCTTTCTCAGTGTTCTCAAGACTGTTGTTGCTGTGGAAAGTCACTGATACGCCATGGCTAGCTGTTAAGAATTAGGCTGTCAGCCCCACGAACATATAAAACCTGTCATTTGTGTAGGAATGCACATGTACTTCATATCCATCACCTTTTGTTAGCCCAAGGCTTGGGTTATGCAGTGATACCTCTCCAAGAATGTTTGTGTCATTGTTTAAACACAGCCATCTATACGTGCATACTTACATGTATAAACCCATCCTTTCGACTCGCGCTGTGCGCTGAGACGACAACTATGAAGCTATGAAGGTTTGGAAACCACAGAAGCCATAGCATTCAGCTCTTTCATAATCATGAATTCAATACAAATGCACAAATACACAGGTCTGTTTAGGTCAGTATTTTGCCTCCATGATAAAAAGAGTGAGGTGGAGATTGCCCCGGTGCTGTGTCTGCTGAATATAACACATACATTTCTATGCTGCATTCCCCAGTGCGTATGCTTGAAGTAACGCTTGTCAAACGGGGTGGTAATATAGGGAAAATTACAATTTTCTAGGGATTTAACAGATGTGACATTTGTTAATATGCAATGAGCAATGCTGATGGCGTAGCAAATACAGTTCAATGCAAAATTGAGTGAATCACTGTAACCGCTAATGGGTTTCCTAGGAATCTCCTGCATGCCTGATAAGAACCTTTCTTTTATTAGTTTGAGACCATCAGAACGGTTTATGTGCCCTCTGGGGGTTATTAACATATGCCAAGAATGTTAAGATAGTATCAGGAACACAGAAGGAAAAATAATAAGTTAGGGATTGAAATGTACTGACCTCAGGGGAACCTGCGGACTGGTGACTGGACAGAGTGGTAAACCAAATATTAGTGGGGATTTTCCTTCCAGCTATGCCATAGGTGGCTTTATGGCCAAGATCCCCTTTTAACATCCCTGTGCACGAGTATAAAATGAAAGTATTTGTGTTTGCCTATCTTCAACATGTGCCAAATCTCTGCTAGCAAAAGGCTCAGCGCTGTTACAAGGAAAGATACTGAAGATAGGCAAAGCTTATAATATCTTAGATACAAATATCTCCACACACAAACACCAGGCATGGGGTTGACCCACTTTTCTGAAGGAAGCAGTGCTTGCTTTTCCTTTATTTTTATTTTATTTTTTTATCACGTCCCTTCTTTCATTCAGAAAGATTTTTCCTTACCAGAAGAGTGCTTTTATAAAATGAATATTTATGAGTGATTGTCTTAAATAATATTTATTCCATTCCACCAACCTCAAAGTAAAATGGGGATCTGGCAGAAAAACGTGTGGTTATTTCTTCAGTCTATGTCATTCACTTGGACTACAGAATTTTGCAGTAGGGAATAACCCTGATTGTGCGTACACCAGATATGTTAGCTGAATTCTTTGTGTGTTACTTTAGGATAGTAACCATGTGGAAGATTGAAACAAAGGGATTACAGAAGGAGAAGGATTTGAGTGTTGATGTCCTATCTGCTCACATACATATAACGAGCATTACTGCTAATTTCTGGGGGCTATTTTTACAGATAAATCATGGGCTGTATGCAAGCAAATTGAGCAGTAATGTGTCTAACAACAACAAAAGAAGTGAGTGCAAATGTGGTGTACCTGCAGGGGATTGATACTCATCGGCTTCCTTTAGACTATACCAGAAAAAAGGCATCTGTGAAGAACAGTTAAGAAAATTGAGTAATTTGAATACATAGAAATAATAATAGCAATAATAACAACAATAAAGACTAATCTCTTTGCAGTTGAAGTTTTGTTTGTTTGTTTGTTTGTTTGTTTTTAACAGGGACAATGGAAATATTTAGTGAAAGAGCATAGTATTAGCATAAATGACTGGGATAGGTTAGTTACATAGTTGTAACTAAATTCATGTTTAGGAGCTTGTTTTTTCAATTAGCTATGAGAAAACAGCGAAGGGAAGGAAATCGTGTCTGGACCTTCTTCTGTAAGTGGGTGTCTGGGTTTTCTTTCTATGCATGAAGCAGTTGAGAACAGCGTTTTCGTCATTTCTGTCTCCTCATCTGAAGTTTTTCTTATAACTGTCCTTTAAGAGAGAACAAAAAAATAAGACAGTGCAAACTGATTCACCAGTTCAGAAATGAAAAATGTAAGCTGTACATTTTCCATGGAGTTTTGAAGCCACTACAAAAAAAGAATTTAAAATGTCCTTTTTCTGGTATATTAGAGCACAGAAAATGTGGAAGCAAGCCCCATTTTTGCTACCACATTGACATCAAAAGTAACCCAGTGTTTCAATAAGAGATCACAAGAGTAAGAAATTGTTAGGGAGGCCAGACATAGTTCTTGGGCAGAACTTGGGATGCTTTCAAACTTCTCATTTGAAAGCTGAGTGTTGATTTACTCTTATGCTGTCCCACCAGAAAGCACAACAAACCTCCAAACTCACTAACCAGCTGAAAATGAGAACATATATTTATTCTGTAGATATGCCTTCTTAATTCCCTCATTTATTATTCCCTGACATTATAACAGCAGTGCTATTTCTGACCTGAATTTTTGGGATATGCTGTTAAAGCCAGTATGACAGAGTTCAGCTAAGCATATATGAACGCCTAATAGAAGTGAAGAGCTAAATAATCTTTATTTAACTATCTGTCACCTCTATAAATCAGAATAATTCTTTGCCAGGCTTTTTATTTCAGCAGGAATTCAAAGCTTTTAGAAAGGGGTGTGTTGTTAGCCAAATAAAGTATGGGATTAGCTAAGCCGAGATGCCTTCACAGCTGTTGTTTCCTCTCCTGGTCCCTAACAGTGTCCACCTGGTGCTGAAAACCAGAGCTTTCTGTTTCTGAGTTGTATTTTTGCTCTTCTCTACTCTACTCGGTCAGTTTAGAAATGTAATTTAATGTGATGAGTCACAAGCTCAGTTTTATCACATGAAGATCAGGCGGAAACAGCCATCAGTTGCGCCAAGGAATTTTGTCCCACTCATCTCTCCAGCTCCCTAGCTTGTTTCCCCCTTTCTGTCAGAGTAAATCAACTTACACAGGAGATGTGGAAACAACCTTTGGGCATGACTGTAATTCATGTGCTCTCTTCATGATAGGCCTGCTTGGTGCCAGTGTTTAAATAAATTTGCAGATGCTTGCTCTGGTGCTGCTGTTTAACAACACCTGAGTGGCGGCAGCTCGAGCAGCATTCCTGAGCTGGGAGCGAGGCCCTTCCAGAGGCTCTTCTGCTGTAAATCTCCTGCCGGGCAAGAAGCGTGGTCCTGCTCCGTGTCAAAGAGAGGGTCCCAGAGCTTTATTGCAGGTGGGCCCCACAGAGAGGTTTTGGTATATACTGTTGGGAGTCAGCATGATGAAAATAGCAAAGTGGGGGCATTATGGAACGCCTGTGGGACTTGCAGACATCTTGTTTTCATTACACATTCCAGAAACACAAATTAATAACTGTTTTGGTTTAGTTTGGTTTGGTTTTGCATTGCTTAAGAGGCAAATGATACAACCTTTCTCTGCAATTGTAAATCTTCAAGCATAGCCTAGGTTGCACAAGCTAAATGGCCTTCTTAAGGTCTGTGTCCTTGACAATGTACTTGCAGTGCTATTGTTGATTTATGCTCTTGTGTTTGTCCTGTTTTACAAATGCAAATATTGCCTCAGGTATTTAAAAACCAGATCCCTGTTTTGTGTAAAAAAAATATCTGAATACTCCCTCACCCCTTTAATTATACAGAATAAATCCTTTAAAATAGTTTCAGCTTGAACAGAGCAGCAAATAATAAATCAATCACATATCCAGTTGTATATCTAGCAAAGAATTTTTAGTTGAGTAAATACATCCATAACATTTTTACAGATCATTGCCACAACAAACCTCTCACATGTACTCTGCCTCTACTGTCTCCAGCTTCCCACAGATTTTAATAAGACATTAAATAGACTTATGCTAAAGACCAGAATTCTGTGTATCTGGGAAATGACACTGAAAAAATTAATGGACACCAAGAAAGGGTTCACCAGAGCATGTGAGTTTGATTGCAAGTCCAGGAATTGTTCTGGTTTCTGGAAGGTGTCTAGCATGGGACAGGTTCCCAAGCAGGAGCGCACAGTAACATCGATCTCCCCTGGCACACCGAGTGGTTAGCGCAAACAAGTGCCGTATTGTCCGGATGCAATGATGGAGGAGGCATTCAAGCCACATAACAGACTGCCTGGATGCTTTTCAATTGCTGCAATTAAGATGAACAAGCCAAATCAACATAACATATTGTATGGAGATGGCTGTCGTGCTTCTCTGAAAATAAGATCTGTAGCTTTTAAGTATAAATTACTCTGTGCAATGTGAATTGCACATGCCAGGTCTTATTAAAAGGCACAGCCTGAAAGCATAGCAGCAGGAGAGAAATGAGAATGTCCCCATTCATCTTAGCTTTGAAGTCTAAACAACAATTTAAATATCTATTACTGATTTGTTGCAGAAACATAGGAACATCCAGCAAATTGTTTTGTTCTACTGTAGCTGGAAATGCTGATATTTGCCCCGTTGACTGATTGTTCCAAGTGTGCATAAATCTATGTCAGTGGTATGAGTGAAAAATGATAACAAAGCCATAAAATCAATCTAGTGCAACACTGATCATGTTCTGTTTTGCTTTCTGAGAATACATGCAATGAATTCATGAATTCGCTACCCAAACATTTCACCTTTAAAGCTTGCTTTTAAAAAATACACACACATATATCATTTTTACATAAGAAGATACACTCTCTAAGTATCTTTGTCCTTAACACCTCTGAGTTCTCCCTTCTCTCCTCTTTATGCCACAGCCATCTGAACGAGGATGTAGGTGCTGTGTTTGTATTGTCTAGCTAATGGGGAGCAGAGATGATGTTCCCCATGTTACCTGCAGATGCAGCTTGGGTATGGCACTTTGGGATAAGGCTGGGCTGCTTTGGTGGTGCAGGCTAGGACTTCTGCACCATCTGCCACTGCATCATATGTACCTGTTTGGATCTGCCCTGGTCTGGATGTAAACACTGTGTTGTGTGGCAGTTCACAGGTGAGGGAGGTGGATGGAGAGGAGCCCCTTGGCATCCTACATAATTCAATCCTTTGCTCCTTGTCTTCATTCCTCCTCTTTCTTGCTGACACATATGGAGGTGAGGAGAAAAAATGGGGAAAATGATGGAATGGAAAAGAACAAGTTCTCTATACTGCTTCAGTTTCTCCCAGCTCCTGTGACTGGTGAGCATGGGAATGGGGAGGCGAGGAGAAAGGGTGATGGGGAGGAGGTGTTTTTCCCCACCCCTTCCTTTTTACTGCTCCATTTTTGCTTTCCATAGCGGGAAGGCAGCCCTGGAGGGAGATGCTTGTGGCATGCAAGGGGTTGCCAAGACACTTGACCAGCTCTCAGCCTGCAAGCTGAAAACCTCTGCTGTGTTTAGTGCCTCGTCAGATATGGTGCTTCTGGCCCCTTTCAGCAGTGGTGGGGAGCAGGTGTGTGTGTATAGAGGGTCTGCCACATCCTGGTGACACCTTTGGTGTCAGCGTGCTGCAGGCATCCCCCCTACTGCCAGAGACGGGATGCCTGCATCCTGCTAACAAAAGCTAAGGGCCCTTCAGGAATTCCTGTATAAAAAGCAGATACCTACAGCTGGTAGCTCATGAGTCTAAATTAACTCTGTGGCAAGATGCTATTGTTATGAGAGGCATTCTCCTGGAGGCAGATAGGGGTGGCTCTTCTAGAAGCAAGCCCAGCTTGAGCGGTGGTGCTGCGACCCGGTGCCAGCCCTGTCTGATAAACAGAACAGCCTCTGGCAGGGGAATGGAAGAGGGAGCATGTTTTGAGTCACAGACTAGTTTTAACAAAATGCACCTTTTCTTCATACTCCTACTCTTTGTACTCTCTGTACCATGGTATTGTCATTATATGGAATGGGATTTTTGACCTATTAAATGATATGCTTGCCATTTCTGTACTCAACGGAAAGGAACAAATGAAGCGAATGTGACCACAGCTTCTGTGCAGCTGAGGCTGAATGTGATGTGGCTAGGAGCCTTTGGTATCTGTGCCCGGAAAGAACAAAATTTAGCAAAGCATTTTAGGGTGTTAGTGAAAATCTGCAGTTGCAGTACAGCATTCTTCAAGTCAGACTCTTGAAAAATCAATAGCAAGGTATGTACTCATTTTTTTTTACAGAGAAGGTTACAATTTTCTTACATCAACAAAATTAGCATTAAGAGCTGGCTTCATGCAGACATTTATATGCTGGCATGAGTCATGAACGTGAAAAGGAGTCTGCCTAGGTAATTAATTTTCTCTGCGTTATTGCAGATCTTGTTATTTGCTCATGTATTTTCTTAAAGGATCCATTTGAAATTTAATCGTAAGATTTTTGGATGATTTTATTTTTAGTAGTACTCTTATACATGGCTTCCAGTACAGGAGGTGGTAGAAATTCAGTTTTAAATTCATGAGAGTCTTAAGCTTGAAGTACTTGTCTATGATTTTGTGTCGTGCTGTCACACAACCCATGTGTGTGGTCTTTTGCCAGTTGTTCCCTTCTTCAGCTGCCATCTTTAAAGTGGGGCTATGTGTATTCATTATGTAAATGTCCTGGGAGTTTGAAGAGTTTGTGAAGAAGCTCAATTTTGTGATGATGGAGATTCTCAGGGTAGTGATGTTAAGCATCTTGTGTCACAAGGTACCTTTGAAATGCCCTTATGTTCATATGGAGAAAGCTGAGTCATTTACCTCATTCTTCTCAGCCTGTGGCAGTGAGCAAAACAACTGATATTAGCACTAACTCTCATAGCAACCACGCACTTGCTTCAGACCGATTTCCCTCCAGAAATCTCAGCTAGGGACACTCCTTAAAGTGCTGGGAGATGGCCCAAGTCTAAGGCAGCACTGCAGAGCCCTTTCCTTTCCACCCTCATTATTGCGTCTCTTGCGGATACTGACGTGTAAGTGAGACGAAGTTCGAGACATGGGCAGAATTAATTGGATCTCATAAGTGCCACCTCATCAGGCAGTCTCCCGATGTGCTGAAGGTCAGCTGCATGCTGCTGGCACACTGCTACATAAACAGGATCAGTGCACAAGGCAAGTGGGAAGCTAGTCTGCATCCCTGCAAATCTCTCTTTTTCACCTGTGTTTTGATGAAGTCTAGATAGCCACCTAACTGTGCTGGCATCAGGCTTCTGAAGGCTTTCAGTGGCACAGCCTTAGGACTATGGGTGCAAAACCTCATTCACAAATAGGTAGCAGATTCAAAAATGTGCTCTATGCTGCTGAACACATTGCTGATGTACTTACCATGTTGAACCTCAAGAGTACAATACTGAATTTTTGGGATATAAGAAACACAGCACGCTAGATTTATTGATTCTAGTGCAAATGACAATGCCAGTGAATAAATATAAAAATACACCTGGAATAAAAATCCTTATTTTAGCACATCCAACCTTACCAAAATATATGCTTTAGTTCCTAAGAGTTGCTGACATGAGAATATTTCCATTAAAAATATTTTTAATGCTTGGATGCATTTTTAATTACATATTTTGGATACAAAGCATTTCTCTTTGGGGGAAAAAAGGTTCTGTTTTTTTTTTTTTTTTTTTTGGTTGTTGTTTTTTAGCTTACTGAACTCTGGAGTAAGCAATTGGTTGGGATCTGTAGATAGATGCATTTTAAAATTATGATTAATACAGTTTACAAATGTTACTGTGAGAGTCAGTTTGGAACAGCCTGAATACTTAATGTCATAAGAAACTGAGATCAGTTGCATGAAAATGTAATGTTTTTCTCAACTTGGTGCCATCTAATCTTTTCCTTCAAGAAAAAAAAAAAATAGGTAGTTTCTCTATGATGTTTATCTGGCAATAAGAAGAAATCAAACTAATCACTCCTTTTGCTTTCTGTTGGATTTCTTACTGCCAAGCCCCATGTCACACAAAGGAAAGAAAAAGAAATTGTTTTGGGAGAGATTTCTGGAAAAGTCTAAGAGACAGAAGTGATGGATCTGCATCAAAAGTAGTACTTGTGCTTCTGTACTGGGCACATGCTTCTCCCACCTGACCTCGGTTTGGGATAGTACTTAGAGAACACACCTCCCGTACTTCACTGTGTATTGTGGACATCAAAGGCACAGGAGTCCTCTAGCTTCCCAACAAGCATGCCAAAACCTTATAAGCAAATTTGCTTTCCAGTCATGTATGCTTCCAAAGGCATTGCTGCCATAAACCGGCTCCTGGGAGAGTGGTCTTGGTGTGTCAAGGAGCACCATCTTGGGAGTAATCTGTTTGGAAAAGGCCTGGAAAAAAGCTATCCCAGCCAACATGTGGCTCAGATAGCAAAGTATGCAGGAAAACAAAGTTAAATAAACTATAATCTGTTTCTACTGCTGATTGATAGCTGCTCAGTATGTATCTTGATTTTGACCTGCTCGTTGGGTTTACTGTGTTCCGTTTTTGAAACCCCATTTTTCAACATCTTCTTTCTTCATCTTAAAAGTAATAGGTATGAAAGGAGAAGTTCCTTACTTTCGTGTTTGTCTAGTTTTTGAACAAATGCAGACTTGAGATACCATTTGGTGCATCTTCCTGAGTAAAAGGTACAGTTCCTGAGTTATGTCTGGCTTCACCTGAGTTTTCTGTTGAGCCTCCTCACAGACATAACATAAGAATGTGGGCTCTGTCCTCTCCATGCTAGCTTAAGTACTGGATAAACATGTAGGAAAACAGCAGAACAGTTAATATTCCCAACACTGTGTTGCCAGAAGGTTGACTTCGATAAAGTCCTTCTCTGTTCTGCCACCAGTACCCCTGTGAGGAAAATGTTTTGTGGTCTCTACATGCAAAGGCTAAGTGCTGAACTGGAGGACCTGCTTTCAATCACAAATCCTCGTTCATCTCAGAAATGAAACTGGCAGCATTGTGCATTTCTTTTCTTTTCCTTCAAGGGTGGAGCAAGTTTCTCCAAAGCCAAGGATGAAAACAGGCATGTGCTGAATGCTGAGAAAAAATCCCACTGTTTGAAACAATGGTTAAATGTTCTTTCAGGACAGAAGAAATGAACTATACTTTGTTAAAACATCTTAAATCTGGTGGGAGTATAGTCTCAGATTCCTGGCAAATGTGTTTCTCTTCCAAGCTATCATTTTTAGAGGCTCACCCTTTTTCTGAAATACTTTCTAGGATAGACACTAATTCCTCCTCTGACTTCTATTTATCTGTCTCACTTATTTGTTTTCATTTCTTTTGCTCTGGAGGAAGGGAGTGTTCATTGATTGCTTTTTCAGTAAACTATGAGTTTATGGTGTTTGTGCAGCACCTGGCAGAGAGAGGTCTTAGTTCACCTCTAGGACTCTCAGATATTGCTAACGTACTGCTAACGAAATCACACTACTCTGGGAGTGTTGCCAGCGCAGTAAGTTCAGGGTGGCTGCTGGCCGTGCATTTTCAGGTCTCTCAGACATCCAGGCAACTTGGCTTTTTTAATTTTAAAACCCTTCTCTGTCAAAAGAGGGAAGGAGGAGGTGTGGAGAGGGGAGAGCTCTGATCCCATCCCATGTGAGGACTGGGATGAGGTGGGAGTGGGCTGCAGGGAAGCACCATGTATGGATCCTGTTTTCTGGGGGAACCAGCAGCTGTATGGAACCCCATCTCCCACCCCATCTGTGCTCACAGTCCCTTTTACCTCAAACAAAATTGATGTTCAGGAAGCTGTACCTTTGTATACAGCCACTACTATGTCAGCCTCCTTGGTAAATTGTTTTGGGATGGCTTGAATATGAAAAACGTGGAGAGAATTCCTTTTATTATATTGTATTTTAAGGCAAGCTAGAGTGATTTCCAAATGTAGTCAGGCAGTGAAAGACTTACCAGTTTAAAAAAAAAAAAAAAAAAAAAAAAAAGTTGTTTCCAGCTTTGATGGGAAAATTGCATTACCCTGTCTCCTTTCTATTTATTATATGTGCGTACATATGGAAATGGTTGGCTTCTGTGATAAAAAGGTTTTGTTTGTTCAGCACGCTTTAGTGTCTAACCAACACCTTTTATTTTAACAACTGAGTCACTCGAAGAAGTGCAATGAAGTTTTAGTCATTTTTGATCAGCTATACAAATTACAGTCTCAGTTATTCACACTGTAGAAAGACAAGCTGTTGTCCTACCTCGCAAATGTGTCTAGAACCATTCATAGCATCTGTTTGGCATGAAGAAGTTTTGTCTGAGGAGCAGTTTTGAAATCTCTGAGCCTTTTGCATCTGAGCATTTTTTTTTCTCCAATAGCGGCAGTTTATATCGCAGCTCCACAGCATATCCATCCTTCTCAGTGAGTACTACCTAGAGAACAGACAGTAAATATTTCAGTTTAATACTGGTTTGCTGAGTGACCTTTGATGCACTGATGAATGGAGAGGACAGAAAAAATAATGTAGTGAATGATGAGGCCAAGGTTTGGTTAACTCTGAGTTAGATCTTGGGTTGTTTGGTCTCATTTCTCAACCTCACACTTCTCTTCTTTGCAAACTATATTAAAATACTTTCACCTTTCTGTGCTTGCTTTCTCCTCAGAAGGCTGTGTGAAGAACTCTGCGTGATGCCAAAAGCAATATTAGTTTTTGGAATCGGCTGTCAGGATGTGCTGAAAGTTGTGTAATCAGCACCTTACCTCTCAGAAAGACTGGGTGCTTTCCTCTTGTACATCTCACAGATGTGCAGGGCCTGGGAAAGTTGTTTTTTTCAGAAACTCAAGAAACCTGACTAGAAAATTATATGGTCTGGAAACATATCAAAAGTTTCTCCACCCTGGGTTCAAAGCTAGGCCCATCTTGACATTGTGTAAACTCACCAGATGCTTTCTCCAGGCTACAACAATTTTGGGGGGAAGAAAAAAACGAATGGAATGAAACCTATAAAAATCATAACTAGAATAGAATAGAAAATGCTAATTAAGCTTGTGATTCTTGTTAAAACATAAGACAAAAGCAATAATAATACAGCGATAAGCACAGAAAAAGGAATGTGTACAAGCAGGGGAGTTAGCTGTTGAGAGTACTCTCTAATCTAAAGGAGAGCTGTGATTCAGAATCAGGGCTTCTACAGAATTAGACATGATGTGTTACATCCTCAGCTTCAAAACCATGTTCCTGCTAGTGACAACAACACTGCTGCCCTTAAATGAACGTGCATTCAGAAAACCTCTTACTGTGAGGTAGTCATATTTTCACCTGCACTTGGTGAATTGAAACATCAGTGATTGACCACAATGCCCTGCTTGAAATTGTCTGGTGGTGCAATTTCAATTTACTTTGAATTATGGCGCCGAAACTGTGGTGGTCCAGAGGCTGCTTCAGATGTTGTTCTGCTTTCCTTGGTTCAGGCGCTGCACCCTGCATTTAAGCAGCAAATGGATGGGGGATGTCAGTGCCCATTTCATCACCTTGCTGCAAGTGACCTGGAGCTCTGATGCTTAGAGATGTGGTTACTTCTCAGATGGTTTAAAGAATATTTGGTTTTAGATAGTTTAGATATTTATGAAGCATCTTGAAGTTCACATAAGACAGGTCATTCAGGACTATGCATATGTAAGCAACTTGTCTCTCCTTTTGAGCAGCTGCCTAAGCAAGTTTTGTCATTAAATGTTGTATTTTTTGGACAGCAGCTCCACAGCGCAAGGGTTTGGCAGCAGCACTGTATTAACAAGTTCCTGCCCCTGGCACTGCTCACAGTTGCAGAATCAGGGCATTTAGGGTGGTGTAGTTGTAGTGTAGAAATGGGATTTGCCCTGCCCTTCCTTGGGCATCAAGAAGTAAGTCCTTAACTCTGGTGTTGCCAGTAGCCTACCAGGCCTATCAATTGCCAAAGACATTTTACAAGGTGAGAAAGGTAACAATCTAATTCCTGAGTTGCCAAACATTGATTTGTGAAGAGCCTTTTGTTCAGTGAAGAAGCCTCTTCCCATTGTATGGTCACCCAGAAAAGGCTGGTGGGGCCAGGGTGATCATCCACTCTCCTGTGTGAATAGCCTGGGGCTTGGTGGGACAAGCAAGGAATGAGTGCTGGTGTTTAGGGACACCCAGCTGCAACCATTCCCTGCTCCAGCCCTGGAGCACAGATCATGCCAATGTTTGCACAGTGTTTTCATGAGGAAAAGCAGTGTATTGCTTGTTATTCATAATAACAAACTCCTGAGTCTCTAGATAAGCAAAACACTTTAAAATAAGCTAGACCTGGAGATTGGGACTTGAGCATCCTGAGGGGAAAAGCAGAGCCATTCAGATGATGTGATAAGAGGAAATACCAGCATGTATTTCTGCTGAGATCTCTTCTTCATAAACAGCTAAGCAAACAACCCAGGGAGCTGCTGGCCAGTTAGTCTCACTTCAATATCTGCCATAAAAAAAAAAAAAAAAAAAAAAAAAAAAAGCAAATAAAGAGATTATTCTGTAAATGTTCAAATGATAACAGGTTGATATACTGTGGGGAACACTGATTTTTAGAAGACAGAGCAAGTTTTGTGCAGCTTTTGTATTGCTGAAACAATCTTAATAAGGTAGATGATATGAAATTCACAGCTGATATCGAATTGAAAGTGAGTTTGGGAATTAATGAAGATAATAATAAAGAAGGAATTAATGCAAGTACCTTTGTTATCAAAGGTAAATCTGTATTTTGCTTTCATGAATAATCTGGAATTTTAAATGAGATGATTATT
Organism: Oxyura jamaicensis; assembly: GCF_011077185.1. Taxonomy (NCBI): domain Eukaryota; kingdom Metazoa; phylum Chordata; class Aves; order Anseriformes; family Anatidae; genus Oxyura; species Oxyura jamaicensis. Next base: position 127,735,309 of record NC_048893.1, read on the forward strand.
GCAATTTGTGGAAGGTTGTAGCTTTGGAGCACTGAACCTGCCAAGGGACATGGAGAGTTCTAGCAAAATGAGCAATTTCCAAGAGGAAATTCAATGTCATAAAGTTATGGCAATGAAACAGAGGAAAAAAAATCCCAAGCCAAACTGTTATCAATCAAAACACAGAGAAAAAAATGCTTGTATAGTAACAGTGGGGATCAGGATCTGGGTGTTAATAGATAACGAATTAAACACGTCACAGTGTAATTTTCTAAAATGCAAAGACTGTTCTGGGCAAGGTTCTTTGTGTTTCTGCTACTTTTGATCCAGGATTACCTCAAGTTCTTCCCTATTGGGGTGTAGTTTTGGATTCTCCTCAGTCTTTTACACAAAGCTTGCAGAATCATGAATCAGAGTTTACAGATAATGTGTGTTAAAGTAATTGCATGCTTTTGTTTAAAGCTGTATGCAGTAGGGGATTTTGTGTGTGTATGTGCGTGTCCTAGACATAAGTTTGGATTCTTACAAGTCATGGTGATGGTTCTGAGTTATATTTATTCTTTCTATTTCTTTAAAGTCCTCAGAGTGATGATTTCTTGCTGAACAACATAGGCAAGAACATGAATACTCTCTGGAAAAATAGTAATAATAATAAAAAAGAACAAATCCAAAGATTGTTCAGTGAACAAAGGACACGGATAGGCCAAAAACTTACGAAAATGACATTAGGCTTAAGGCCAATTTTAATGAGAGGGTAGGTAGAGCTGGAAATGCATAGTGTAGAGGAGGGCCAGGAATACTTTGAAATTATTTTAAAAGATAACATTGGTACTTCTGGTATATTGGTAGTAACAGGGAGGGAATAAATAAATAAATAAATAAATTACTGCAAGTGACCAGTGACCAAAGAAATAAGCCAACCAAAGAAGGGTAAATCAAACTATGCTTTAGGGAAAATATGTAAGACCAGGCAGAAAAAAGGAAGGATTTACATCACTCCTGGAGTTTGGTGTGCTCAAAGCTGAGCTTGGCACTCGGGGTGGGTCTGGTGAAACTGGCTGCTATGGAAAAACTGGTCTTTATTAAAACATAGCATTGTCCCAGTAAGTAGTTGCCTTCCTCAAAAAACAAACAAACAAACAAACAAACAAAAAAAAAAAACAACAAAAATATATATGTATTTTTTGTCAGTAGTTTTAATTATATTAAGAAAATTACTAAATGCTGAGAGTTTCTACTGATAATTGACATTAGGGGCAGGAAGAGAAGCAATATTTTGGGTGAAAGTGAAGCATATTTCAAGCAGCTCCATGCCTTGTTTCACTCAAGTGAGTGAGACGTGACTGTGTGCGGTTGAGGAGCATGGCTGAGGTGGAGATCACAGCGGTGCCATCTGCCCACAGATCCAACACACGGGCAGGCAGGATTCACCTGCCCTGCCATGGCTGCCTCGAGCTGTTAGGACTGAGCAGAGGTGTCCAAGTGACTCCGGTTTCAGCCAGTCACTCTGTAATGCTGCTTTTTCACCCTCTAAGTGCTCATCGTCCCTATAGCAGGGACAGGCAGGGACAGACAGTGAAGCTAAAGTCTGCCCAGCCATGGCAGCAGGAGGGAATGGAACAACTAGCCCTCCTCCTTGCTTTTTCCTCCAAAAAGTGCCTTTCTTCCTTCCAGCTCCAAAGTGTGGGGCTGGAGAGCAGTCTCCAGCCCCTAAAGCTCTCCTAAACCACTCCCAGCAGAAAAGGGAAACTTTTGCCTTTTTCTCCCTTCCCTTCACCTCACTGCTGTGGGCTCTTGGGAAGGGTGGAGGAAAAATGTGTCAGTGGAAAATGTGGAATAAAGCTGCGATGTGCGCTGCATGGCTTTTCTGAATCCGTAGCATTTAGGCAGAGCAAAAATAGCTTTAAAGAGGAACAGGCCGACTAGTTCAGGCCCATGCCTTCAGCGGACTGCGCGACTGCATGACTTACAAGCTCTGCAATGCGATGGGTTAAGGAAATGCCCTTTTGCTTCTGGAGGCTTCGAGTCCAAATGCAGCTTAAAGTGAAACAAGCCTGAATAATCAAAATGTAGTGCTTAATTCTAAAATCACCAAGCCATTAGGCTTCATTCCAGGTCCATGCTCACAGATGGCAGCAGGGGGCCTGCTCCGGGAGGGCGAGCAATGGCTGCCCTGATAGCCCTGGCCCGGGCAGGCGAGGGAGCGGAGCAGGTGGTGACAGTGCCAGTATGTGGGGACTGCCAGTGGCCTCCCTGGAGTGAGTGGATGAGGGTTTTGATTTGTTTAAACCTTTCGAAGCAGTGAGCTTTTCTTGAGAGAGCCTATCTGTCTCTTGGCTAAATATAGGGCTGCCTTTCTCCTTCCCTTTTGATACACGCTCCGCTGGCTGCGGGTGCCAAATCCGCAGCAGGGCCTGTGCTTTGTTTTCCTCCCGGCCCTGTCACGGTGTCACTGTGTGTGGTGCTCCCTGGAGGGAAGGTGTCCCGGGGAGGCCGGGGTCAGGGCTTGGCGGGGACTTGGGGCACCCGGTGATGCTTTGGGAGGGTGGAGTTGTCACGTGGTGCTTCACCACACCTTGCCTCCCCTCAGCATGGGTCAGTTTGAATGAAACTCAGAGGAGCCATCTTGCAGGGATTCTTCTCACATCAGTTTCCTGCCCACTAAGGGACCGTGTTTCCCGTTCATGCATTTAACATGTATTTCTGAGATGGGTACATGCTAATCACCTGGCCCCAAGTGCAGGAAAGCATCCTTCTTCAAAAGGACTCTTGAGCACCTGCTTTAATTTGAGGATCTGTTATTTACGGTGTTCCAGTTCCTAGAGCTAAATTCAGGTTAATGCTCTGTAAAATCGGGGCTCTGGTGAACAGCAGTACCAAGACCTGCAATTACATCCCTTCCATCTCGGTGACACCTGAAAGCCTCCTCTGCAAAGAAACTGTATCCATCAAAATCTGAGTCTTTACACAAAAGCTGAAGATAGTAGATTGGGTGGAGTTTAAATCAAATCTGAAATATAAAATGCATTCATTTAAAAACACTGTCTCTTTTATATATTTATTCCTATTTATTTTTGAATAAAAAATGACATATCTACTGATTTTTTCTCTTTGGCCCAAAAGCAAATGTCTTAGCAGTCGATGTATTTTTCCTCCTCTGTACTTGTGTTTGAAACTATTCTGTGTCATAGCTCTTTTATTCCTCTACTTTTCAATCTTCATTTTGTGAGCAACTGTTTCCAGAGGAGTTCAGAATTTGTAGACCTTTGCTAGTGACATGATGACAATGCTGATGATAGCGCTGCGTTTTCCTGCAAGGGTCTCACTGGTTACAGATAAGGTGGCAAACCCCTGGGAGATATACGTACAGCTAATATAAGCAGTCACATACTGCATGAGATCAAGAGGATCCTCAACACTGTAATACTGTTTTCTGTGGTGGGTAGGAACAGTCATTAAAGAAACAGTAGAAGAATTAAGAAATAAATGTGAGATACACGGTATATGTTCCCATTCCCGCTCGTTAGTGATTTAAAGTCTTCTTGAACTAGACAATAGTTGAAGCAATTTTGTTTTATAGCCAGTGATGTCTGGGAACTTGTCTGTTTGTTTTTTTTTGAACCTATTTTCACTCCTGGCTGTCACAGCTGTGACAAGGAATTCCACAGTGGAGTTACATGCTCCACAGAAAACCACTTTCTAGTGCTGACAGGAGCTGTCCTCTTGTGCAAAGGGAAAACAACTACTGTAGCCTCTTTTAGGAGTCACAAGCCCTGAATGTAAAAGGCTTTAGGAGGGTGAATTGAGTCGCACAAGGTGTTTAATTTATTCAGTTTAATTGTAGGCAACTTTTGAGAAGCAACCCGCAATCAACAATTCCTCCCACTTCTCCTGCATCAGGTATAGCAGTTGATTGACCTCGGGGTGAGTTGATCTGACAGCAAATGGATTCACCTTTTAATTTCCCAATATTTTGGTCAATTGATCCACTATTAGTTTTCCTTCCAATTAACAACGTTACCACACGGTCACTAAAACGGGAGCATGTGGATGGACACGAGGGCAGCAGAGGGATGCAGAACCACTCCTTTTGGTGGCATCTCACCACTGGATGGGTCGAGCATACCGTGAGTCTGCACTGGTTCCCAGCAGTAGCAGTGTTTGAGAAGCATAGAGCAGCAGGGCAGTATATGGCATGTGCTGTTTGTCCAACGTATCGCATAGTTACAACAGGTTTTCAGGGCTTTCTCATTAAGTGAGAAACTTGTTTGTTTTCTGTAATCCACTAAGATAAGTTCAATCCTTGGTGACACGGGGACAATAGCCACCTGACTTTGAATAGAACATAATTTATCAATTGCACTGAGAACAACAGGCTTGTCTCTATTGTGCTCTTGTAGGAGGAACCTCGTAAATGTAGTTATCCAACGTGTTTCCCTGACCTCGCTTGGAAAAAAATCCCACCAACTATGCTACAAATGGTAGTTACATTTTTCCTCCCCTCTATCATTGCTCTCCAGATCTTAAATCTAGATTTTCCATTACAACATGAGGCTTCAATGCACTGCTGTTTTATATAATGCACAGTGCTTATCCGCATATTGGCAGCGTCTTTATGTTCCAGTGCCGTAGAAAATAAGTAAAAATTGACCTGCAGACAAAGTGACAGCTTCTGTCAAGTTTACTTAGGTATTTGGATTTAACTTCTGAATTTAAATTGAAAGAACATTGATTCAGTCTATTTCTTTTCTTTTGTAGATATATCTTATTATTTAATTAAAACACTACCAATTTTGCCATCATGATAATGCTCATTTAATAATATTCAAAACTAAAAGTGACAGTTAAAACACAAAAAGATCTTGAATCAGCTAAAAAAGCCCCAAAGCTCAGGCCTTACAGAACCTTAAAGACAGCTTCTAATAGAGGTTTCTCTTATATATAGTCACAAAATTTGCTGTGTTTTTTGAAACGGAGGGGAACGTCTGAGTCTCTCTTTCCCCACTTAAAAAGGCTGCAAAGCTTAGTTAAGAAAATAAACAGAAAAGGCTTTGAGTAATGTATGTGCTCCTAAGGAATGCTATGGTCAAGCTGCAGTCGAGGCTGAGGACATCGGTGGCTCTAGCTGTTTGTTTGCTGTACACACAGAGTGCTCTCCTCCCTTCTGCTGAGAGTCCCCCTGTGTTTGTTTTGGTTGGATTCCCACTGAAAATGGTAGGGTGGAGGTCTATGTGTCTTGAAAGCTCTCAAGCAGCAGAACTGCTATGTTCTTGTGGCACATTGTGATGTCCACCATCAAGTGGACACCATGGTTTGTGCCCTGGATTGCTCATTGGATGGTATTTAAGAGGTGAGCTCAGAAGAATTGATAAACGGTCATGCCAGTGGGACAGGGAAGGCAAAATGGAAACTTTTCCTGCATTAAGTTCTGCTACAGCTTTACAACAAGTTGAAATAATGTGCTTGAGAGATAGCTTCTCCATCCAAGACACTTAGATGGACCTGAATTCATCCTAGAGGCAGCAGATAGGTAGAACTTGGAGAACTCAGGGGTCTGTAACTTTCTCTGCCATTCGTTCAGGAGTAATTTTCCATCAAAGAGCCGGGAGAATGCTGGAGTTACCATTTCCAGGGGTTACCGCTGCATTCACCACACTGCCATAACGCTTTGTAAAGAATCACAGAAAAAAAATCAAATTGTCTTAGATTTAGACAAAGATTGAAGCATGTACAGAGCTTTAAAAGAGCAAACAGTTTTTGGACTACAAATATACTCAAAGTTATATGAGTTATACTTAGCTGCTACCTTGAATCACAGCCATTGTCAGCAGCCTGCAATTAAATACTCTGTGAGTATGAGAGAGGTTTCTATTGCACTTCGGATGTTTCACAATGATTTTGAATTAAAGTAAGACAATACCAAGTGCATTCATTCACAATTCAATAGGGTCACTACACCAGTCTAGAATCACCTCTTTTGTCACAATAATCCAGATGGTAGACAGACATATACAGGCATCATCTTCTGGATCCCTCTAGGCTGATGGAACGGGTCACAGGAACCATCTGTTGATTACTGCATCATTGTGCTGGTAGGTCTCAGACGTACCAACAGAGCAGGATGTGTGAATGCTGGCTGCTTATGGTTCAAGCAAGACATCAAACAAATCTTCTGCAGCTAAAGCCAACTTCCCCAGTGTAAACCATTCAAACTGGCCAAGATGCTTTTGCTTAAAATGAAACAAGGGGCAGTGCAAACATTTTTTTTTTTTTTTTCAATGGACCCGTGGGATCCGTAACTTCTGTTAGGACAGTGATGATTCACCCACGATCACGAGAGAACTGCTTGTGCTGGTACAGCTGGATCCAGCAGCAGAGCATGTCATGGGCAGACAGTTTTCAGCTATGACTTTGTTGGTTTTGTCTGCTGTTGGAGTGCTCATTTGTAGAACACTGAGGCCTGGGCAACAACAGCAGCAGCAAAATACTTCTGCCTGCCTCCTCACAAGAACCGGCAAAAAGTGAAAGCCTACCTTTCCATCTCAGAAAACCTTCCTGGGTCTGTCCTCACAAACACTGATCTGTTTGTCTTTGGAGTCTCTTGTAGGCTGGTAGCCAATCTCTTCAGTCCTCATGGGGCAGTTCAAGTGCCATCATTTCATGGTACGCCTGGCAGTGAAGTTGTGCTAGCACACCTGGTCGGCATCCTTGTCTGTGAGCAGAGCTAAGCCAGCAGGGATTGCTCAGGCCAACACTGGTGGTCAGCTGCCCCCCCCC